>NC_138769.1:236929460-237144460 GCF_965119305.1 Pelophylax lessonae
AAAAGTATACTGTTAAATAACACCCAACTTCAATATGTGGTATTGGGGGCCACAGGGCCGATCCTAGGGTCACAGGCGCCTGGGTGCAGAAATTTTTCTGGCGCCCCCATATGGGCGTGGTCATCTTACTAACTCCTCCCTTTACAAATGTTTCTATGGCAATGGCTCAAACACAGAGATGCTCCCCTAAGAAGTCTTCCTTACCCCGGGACCCTCCCACGATCTCTTAACAAAAAACAAATTACAGTAAGAGAAGCAGAGTACTCTAATGGGAACTGGAGGGGGGTCTCTCTAATGGACACAGAGAGTGCATCTGTTAGAGAGTCTGTTAGACAGAACCCCCAGACAGGAGATGGTAAGAGACTGCAGACTTGATACAAGAGATGGTCAGAGACTGCGGATATGATACAAGAGATCAATGCATTGATGCAGCCTCATCAGTGCCCACCAAATGCAGCCTCATCAGTGCCCATCAAATGCAGCCTATCAGTGCCCACCAAATGCAGCTTACCAGTGCCTACCAAATGCAGCCTACCAGTGCCCACCAAATGCAGCCTACCAAAGCCCACCAAATGCAGCTTACCAGTGCCAACCAAATGCAGCTTACCAGAGCCCCCTAAATGTAGCTTACCAGTGCCCACCAAATGCAGCCTACCAGTGCCCACCAAATGCAGCCTACCAGTGCCCACCAAATGCAGCCTACCAGTGCCCACCAAACACAGCTTACCAGAGCCCACCAAATGCAGCCTACCAGTGCCCACCAAATGCAGCCTGCCAGTGCCCACCAAATGCAGCTTACCAGTGCCTACCAAATGCAGCCTACCAGTGCCCACCAAATGCAGCCTTATCAGTGCCCACCAAATGCAGCCTACCAAAGCCCACCAAATGCAGCTTACCAGTACCAACCAAATGCAACTTACCAGTGCCCACCAAATGCAGCCAACCAATGCCCACCAAATGCAGCCTACCAGTGCCCACCAAATTCATCTTACCAGTCCCCACCAAATGCAGCCTACCAGAGCCCACCAAATGCAACCTACCAGTGCCCACAAAATGCAGCCTACCAGTGCCCACCAAATGCAGCTTACCAGTGCCCACCAAATGCAGCCTACCAGTGCCCACCAAATGCAGCCTACCAGTGCCCACCAAATGCAGCCTACCAGTGCCCACCAAATGCAGCTTACCAATGCCCACCAAATGCAGCCTACCAGTGCCCAACAAATGCAGCTTATCAGTGCCCACCAAATGCAGCCTACCAGTGCCCACCAAATTCATCTTACCAGTCCCCACCAAATGAAGCCTACCAGAGCCCACCAAATGCAACCTACCAGTGCCCACCAAATGCAGCCTACCAGTGCCCACCAAATGCAGCTTACCAGTGCCCACCAAACACAGCTTACCAGAGCCCACCAAATGCAGCCTACCAGTGCCCACCAAATGCAGCCTACCAGTGCCCACCAAATGCAGCTTACCAGTGCCTACCAAATGCAGCCTACCAGTGCCCACCAAATGCAGCTTACCAATGCCCACCAAATGCAGCTTACCAATGCCCACCAAATGCAGCTTACCAGTGCCCAAAAAATGCAGCTTACCAGTGCCCACCAAATGCAGCCTACCAGTGCCCACCAAATTCATCTTACCAGCCCCACCAAATGAAGCCTACCAGAGCCCACCAAATGCAACCTACCAGTGCCCACCAAATGCAGCCTACCAGAGCCCACCAAATGCATTTTACGAGTGCCCACCAAATGGAGCCTTAACAGTGCCCACAGGTTTCTGTGTTCATCCCTCCTACAGTTAGAAAGCATCCCCTAGGGACACATTTAACTATTTGACCGCCCCTGGTGTTAACCCCTTTCCTGACAGTGTCATTATTACAGTAACAGTGCATATTTATAGCAATAGATTACTGTAGTAATGTCACTGGTCCCCCCAAAAGTGTCAAAAATGTCAGCTAGGTGTCCGCAGTCCCGCTAAAAATTGCAGATCACCGCCATTACTAGTTAAAAAAAATAAAAATGACATAAATCTTTCCCCTAGTTTGTAGACGCGATAACTTTTTACCAAACATATGTTGCAGAATACAAATTAGACTAAAATGATGAAAAAAAATAGATTTTTTAATTTTGTTTTATTGGGAATGTTTCATAGCATAAAGTCAGTTTTTTTTTTTATAGTGCAAAAAAAAAAAAAAAACACACAGGTGATCAAATAACACCAAAAGAAAGCTCTATTTGGGGGGGGGGGGGATAAAGGACATCAATTTTATTTGGGTACAGCGTCGCACGACTGCACAATTGTCAGTTAAAGTAACGGAGTGCCGTATCGCAAAAAATGGCCTGGTCATTGAGGGGGTAAAACCTATCCAGTCCTTAAGTGGTTAAGCCATTCCACTGCCTGATCTGAGGCTGAGCCCATCAGTTCTCTAATCATCTGGCTCCAGACTGCGCATGCACAGTTCAGAGTAACCAAGAAGGGTTTTGTTTTCCTAAAGTGTTTCACTGCCAGCCACTTGTGAGTTGTGGGTGCCGGGTGGCAAAGCCAGCAAGGGATCCAGATATATTTGTGTTTGCTTCCCTATTGTTTTGCCCGCAGAAATCGCAAGTGCAGCAGAGTGCGGGTTGCAGGGACAGTATTTGTAATGACAGGCCAGGCTAATGCTGAGCAAGACAGGTGCTCTTAATGCAGGGACAGGAGGTGTGCAGGCTGGAAGGCTGATAAGGAGCCAGTGCAGTGACCTCTGTTATCAAGCATGGGAAGGGGGGGGAAGGGGAGAGCACGGGAAGGATTACAGAGGCATCTTGCAGTGGCTGGGAGACCAGAAGATACAATAGCTGGCTGGACTGGACTTTACCTCCATCATCAATCACAGAGAGAAGAGGAGGGAGCGCGTGGGAAGGATCACAGAGCCATCTGTGCTGAGGCTGCATGGCTGGAAGAGAAAGTGACAGGCTGATCAGTGTGAGAGCTGTGCGTACTCACCGCTCTTCTAGTAGTGCTGAAGGGAGGAGAGAGAGGAGTCAGCAATGTGCAGCTGCCAGGGAGACCTGAAGATCGGGCAGTATGTGCTGACAGGCAGCATAGCTCTCTCACCACATGTGTCTGCTCCGGTCTCTGGATGTTTAACAGTCAGCGGCGGGCCCCCTAGTGGCCTCGGGACCTCGGGCAGCTCCCGAATGGTCAGTCAGTCCCTGCTGCCACTGGAGCTTCGGCGCCCCTCCTCCGCCTCAGCTTGCGGCGCCTGGGTGCCTTGAACCCCGTGCACCCACCTCGTATCGGCCCTGGGGGGCCACTGGTTTATCACACCAGTTGTTCAAAAAAAATGGCCAGTGAGTTTGGTACTGTGTGTAGAAGAGTTAACACAGCAAAAGAGGCAATATTGTGGCAGGACACTAATACACTTATAAAAGTATACTCAGATGACATCCCACTTCAATATGTGGTATTGGGGGGCCTTTGGTTTATAACACCAGTTGTTCAAAAAATTGGCCAGGGAGTTTGGCACTGTGTGTATCAGAGTTAACACAGCAAAAGAGGCAATATTGTTGCAGGACACAAATACACGTATAAAAGTATACTCAGATGACACCCCACTTCAATATGTGGTTTTGGGGGGTCATTGGTTTATCACACTAGTTGTTCAAAAAATTGGCCAGGGAGTTTGGCACTGTGTGTATCAGAGTTAACACAGCAAAAGAGGCAATATTGTTGCAGGACACAAATACACTTATAAAAGTATACTCAGATGACACCCCACTTCAATATGTGGTATTGGGGGGCCACTTATCTATCACACCAGTTGTACAAAAAATTGGCCAGTGAGTTTGGCAGTGTGTGTATCAGAGTTAACACAGCAAAAGAGGCAATATTGTTGCAGGACACAAATACACTTATGAAAGTATACTCAGATAACACCCCACTTCAATATGTGGTATTGGGGGGGGACACAGTTTTATCACACCAGTTCTACAAATAATTGGCCAGTACCTGTTGTCACTGTGTGTAGCATGGTTAACACAGCAAAAGAGGCCACATTTTTGCAGGACTACAATACACTCTTAGAAAAGTAAAACTGGTAACATCACCCAACTTCAATATGTGGTATTGGGGGGCCACTGGTCTATCACACCAGTTATAATACATTAAAAGTGCTTTTGTCACTGTTTATAGTATTGCTGCAGCAACGCTCCACACACCAGTCACAATGCTGCACAGTGCACAATACAAATCCACTATAATATGCTTTCTATATTACAAAGTATATTATACGTGGATTACACCCCTATATAGTGCACTGCACACCTATACCAAATAGCAGCCCTTAAAATGACTTTTGTGGACCTTAACAGAGCGATTTGTGTCACTGCCAATCTGTCCCTGATGAACACAGCATACCTGTCCCTACACTGAAAAGAGACTGCAGACCTATATCAAATACCAGCCCTTAAAAGGACTTTTGTGGATCTTAACAGAGCAATTTGTGTCACTGCCGATCTGTCCCTGATGAACACAGCATACCTGTCCCTAAACTGAAAAGAGACTGTAGTAGACTTATACCAAATACCAGCCCTTAAAAGGACTTTTGTTGATCTTAACAGAACTATTTGTGTCACTGGCAATCTCTCTCTGATGAACACAGCAGACCTCTCCCTACGCTGACAAAAAGCAGAATGTGAAATGGCCGACAGCTCTGGTCTATTTATAAGGTAGGGGGCATGTCCATGTGCTGAAAGGTTTCAATTGGCTGTCCCGTTCCACCTGATTGCTTTGTCATGGGTCAAAGTTCTCCCCAATGTAAACGAATATGGTCGCCGCGAACAATGCCATGTGTTCGCAAAATTGGCGGGTTGCGAACAAGCAAAATTTGCCGCGAACCGAAAGGCCATCTCTACTTGTGATCCACTGCGGCATTTTTACACCTGCTGCTGAGTTATCATGCCATCGTTGTAGTCTTCTGGACCCTGTGAAACCAGTGATGAACACAATGGAAAATAATCATGTCACCTGGGCTTTCTGCAGTTCAAAAAGAGAGAAAACTCAAGAATATCATATGATCACAAATGCAGGGAGTTTTTGGGCCCTTTACCTTAGTAGTTTTTTTTGTACTGGAGCAATTAGGGGTGTAGGGTATTGTATGTGTGTGTATAAGGGGTCCTTTCCACTTTACCTTTTGACCTCCAGAAATTTTTACCCCCTTCCTGACCAGAGCATTTTCTTTGCAATTTGGCACTGTGCTATTTTTACCAATCATTGCACAGCCATGCAACGCTGTACCCAAACAAAATGTACATCCTTTTTTTCGGCACAAATAGAGCTTTCTTTTGGTGGTGTTTATTTATTTTCTATGATATAAATTAAAAAAAGACTGAAAATTTTTTTGTCATACATTTAGACCGCAATGTATTCAGCTATATGTCTTTGGTAAAAAAAATCCCAATAAGTGTATATTTATTGGTTTGTGCAACAGTTATAGCATCTACATACTATGGAATATATACTGCAATTTATGCATGCTTTTACTTTCTGAATGCTTATCTCATTTCTTGAGGTGCTAAAATGGCAGGGCAGTACAAATCCCCTCAAATTAAAACTTTTTGGAAAGAAGACACCCGAGGAATTTTCTGAGTGGCATGCTGAGTCCATTGAACATTTTATTGTTTTGTCACAAGTGTTTAAAAATTACAAAAAAAAAAATATATACAGTGCCTTACGAAAGTATTCAGCCCCCTTGAACTTTGTGACCTTTTGCCACATTTCAGGCTTCAAACATAAAGATATAAAACTGTAATTTTTTGTGAAGAATCAATAACAAGTGGGACACAATCATGAACTGGAACGAAATTTATTGGATATTTCAAACTTTGTTAACAAATAAAAAACTGAAAAATTGGGCGTGCCAAATTATTCAGCCCCCTTAAGTTAATACTTTGTAGCGTCACCTTTTGCTGCGAGTACAGCTATAAGTCGCTTTGGGTATGTCTCTATCAGTTTTGCACATCGAGAGACTGAAATTTTTGCCCATTCCTCCTTGCAAAACAGCTCGAGCTCAGTGAGGTTGGATGGAGAGCGTTTGTGAACAGCAGTTTTCAGTTCTTTCCACAGATTCTCGATTGGATTCAGGTCTGGACTTTGACTTGGCCATTCTAACACCTGGATATGTTTATTTGTGAACCATTCCATTGTAGATTTTGCTTTATGTTTTGGATCATTGTCTTGTTGGAAGACAAATCTCACATGTATGTTAAATTACACCCCAAAATATATTCTGCAGCTAACAGGGATACCACACGTGTGAGACTTTTTGGGAGCCTATCTGGGTTTGGGTGCCGAAAACCAATCACCGCCTTCAGGATTTCAAAGGGAGTAAATTGCTCATTTCACTTCCTCACTACCCATCACGGTTTTGGAGGCCTTGAAATGCCAAGATAGCACAAACCTCCACCCCCCCCCCCCCAAATGACCCCTTTTTTTGGAAAGTAGACACCCAAATCTACTTGCTTAGAGACATGTTGAGTCCATGGAATATTCTATGTTTTGCCATAAGTTTCCAGAAAAAAAAAATACAGTATATACTCCATACATATATTTTTTTACACAAATTTGTCACGTAAATTATATATTCCTCATACATGCCATGGGTATATGTGGAATTACACCCAAAAATATATTCTGCTGCCTCTCCTGAGTATGAAGATACAGTGCCTTGCGAAAGTATTCGGCCCCCTTGAACTTTTCAACCTTTTGCCACATTTCAGGCTTCAAACATAAAGATATAAAACTGTAATTTTTTGTGAAGAATCAACAACAAGTGGGACACAATCATGAAGTCGAACGAAATTTATTGGATATTTCAAACTTTGTTAACAAATAAAAAACTGAAAAATTGGGCGTGCAAAATTATTCAGCCCCCTTAAGATAATACTTTGTAGCACCACCTTTTGCTGCGATTACAGCTGTAAGTCGCTTGGGGTATGTCTCTATCAGTTTTACACATCGAGAGACTGAAATTTTTGCCCATTCCTCCTTGCAAAACAGCTCGAGCTCAGTGAGGTTGGATGGAGAGTGTTTGTGAACAGCAGTTTTCAGTTCTTTCCACAGATTCTCGATTGGATTCAGGTCTGGACTTTGACTTGGTCATTCTAACACCTGGATATGTTTATTTGTAAACCACTCCATTTTAGATTTTGCTTTATGTTTTGGATCATTGTCTTGTTGGAAGACAAATCTCCGTCCCAGTCTCCGGTCTTTTGCAGACTCCATCAGGTTTTCTTCCAGAATGGTCCTGTATTTGGCTCCATCCATCTTCCCATCAATTTTAACCATCTTCCCTGTCCCTGCTGAAGAAAAGCAGGCCCAAACCATGATGCTGCCACCACCATGTTTGTCAGCGGGGATGGTGTGTTCAGGGTGATGAGCTGTGTTGCTTTTATGCCAAACATAACGTTTGGCATTGTTGCCAAAAAGTTCGATTTTGGTTTCATCTGACCAGAGCACCTTCTTCCACATGTTTGGTGTGTCTCCCAGGTGGCTTGTGGCAAACTTTAAACAACACTTTTAATGGATATCTTTTAATGGATATCTTTAAGAAATGGCTTTCTTCTTGCCACTCTTCCATAAAGGCCAGATTTGTGCAGTATACGACTGATTGTTGTCCTATGGACAGAGTCTCCCACCTCAGCTGTAGTTGCTGTGAACATTTCACCTGGAAATTCCCGTATTCATCACGGATATTGTTTTGGACTTTATGCACCTTATTTTCTGTTTTACACTTATACCTAAGTGTTATTCTTGTTTTCACATTGTTGATTGACTCACTGTATTTGCCTCTGTGGCTCACCAGTTTACATTCACCAGTTCACTGCTATATATGTATTGGTGTTGAGACCAATTTATTTATTTTTTTTTAATTATTGTATTGGTTTATCTCAACCTGATTGGTTGCCACTTCATGAGTTTAGCGCACCTGCTTCTTTTATTCATATTAATTTCCCCGATTGGTTCTAAGGTTGCAGCTTTACTGTATTTACATGCAGCGCACTTTTTCTATATATATGTCTCCCAGGTGGCTTGTGGCAAACTTTAAACAACACTTTTTATGGATATCTTTAAGAAATGGCTTTCTTCTTGCCACTCTTCCATAAAGGCCAGATTTGTGCAGTATACGACTGATTGTTGTCCTATGGACAGAGTCTCCCACCTCAGCTGTAGATCTCTGCAGTTCATCCAGAGTGATCATGGGCCTCTTGGCTGCATCTCTGATCAGTCTTCTCCTTGTATGAGCTGAAAGTTTAGAGGGACGGCCAGGTCTTCATAGATTTGCAGTGGTCTGATCCCCCCTCCATTTCAATATTATCGCTTGCACAGTGCTCCTTGGGATGTTTAAAGCTTGGGAAATCTTTTTGTATCCAAATCCGGGTTTAAACTTCTCCACAACAGTATCTCAGACCTGCCTGGTGTGTTCCTTGTTCTTCATGATGCTCTCTGCGCTTTAAACTGACCTCTGAGACTTTCACAGTGCAGGTGCATTTATACGGAGACTTGATTACACACAGGTGGATTCTATTTATCATCATTAGTCATTTAGGTCAACATTGGATCATTCAGAGATCCTCACTGAACTTCTGGAGAGAGTTTGCTGCACTGAAAGTAAAGGGGCTGAATCATTTTGCACGCCCAATTTTTCAGTTTTTTATTTGTTAACAAAGTTTGAAATATCCAATAAATTTCGTTCCACTTCATGATTGTGTCCCACTTGTTTTTGATTCTTCACAAAAAATTACAGTTTTATATCTTTATGTTTGAAGCCTGAAATGTGGCAAAAGGTCACAAAGTTCAAGGGGGCTGAATAATTTCTCAAGGCACTGTATATATTTTTTTTTTTGTAATTTTTAAACACTTGTGACAAAACAATAAAATGTTCAATGGACTCAGCATGCCACTCAGAAAATTCCTCGGGGTGTCTTCTTTCCAAAAAGTTGAAGGAGGTGATTAGCTTCCGGGGTCTTGTCCGTGGATAGACTGCCAAAACGTCTGTCCCATGTGGTATCCCCTCACTCAGGAGAAGCAGCAGAATGTATTTTGGGGTGTAATTCTACATATACCCGTGGCATGTGTGAGCAATATATCAATAAAATGACAACTTTGTGTAAAAAAAAAAAAAAAAAAAATGTCTTTGTAATTTTTCAGAAACTTGCTTGAGGTGTCTACTTTCCAAAAAGGGTAATTTTGTGGCAGTTTGAACTGTCCTGGTATGTTATGCTGGTATGTTATGCTCAACATTTGAAGCTCATGCCACACATTACCCACTCTTCTAACCATTTGAAGACCAAGCCTTTTCTGACACTTTTTTTTGCTCAAAAATTACTTTGAACCCCCAAGCATTATTTAAAAAAAAAAAAAAAAAAAAAAAAAAGCAGATACCCTGCAGAATAAACGGTGGGTATTGCAGTTTTTATGTCACACAGTATTTGCGCAGCAATTTTCCAAACACAATTTTTTTGGGAAAAATTTTTTTTTTTTATTTTAATGCACAAAAACACAATATATTGCCCAATTGTTTGGTAAATTATAAAAAATGACCTTATTGCAGAATACATAGATACAAAACACAATTGATTGCTTAAGGCTATAATTAGAGTTGAGCGGACACCTGGATGTCCGTGTTCGGCGGGTTCGGCCGAACTTGAAAAAAAAGTCTGGGTCCGTGACCCGGACTTTTTTTGAACTTTACTCGGACACCGAACCCCATTGAAGTCAATGGGGACCCGAACTTTCAGGCACTAAAATGGCTCTAAAAAACCAATGGAAAGGGCTAGAGTGCTGCAAATGGCAGCAAAATGTAGTTAAGAGCATGGCAAGTGCTCTGCAAACAAATGTGGATAGGGAAATAACTTAAAACAACAAAAAAAAAACAATAATAAAAATAAATAAAACAATTTTCTTCATCTGTAAAGGACAAGGCCCATATGGAGTAGGAGGGAGGTTGAGGTGGTGGTGGATGTGGCGGTGTAGGTGGAAGCGGCGGTGGAGGGGGACGAGGTAGCCAACACTGCCTTTTTTAGTTATTTTAAATTAGGGTACACCCCAAAAGAGTGTGAAAGATCAAAAATATAACAATGGCTGAGTAAGGCCGGTATCCATCTCTATTCTGCACAAGGAATGGACAAGTCCTGTGGGATCCATGCCTGGTTCATTTTAATGAACGTAAGCTTGTCCACATTGGCTCTGGACAGACGGCTGTGCTTGTCTGTGATAACACCCCCAGCCGCGCTAAATACACGTTCAGATAATACACTGGCTGCAGGGCAGGCCAGCACCTCCAAGGCGTAAAGGGCAAGCTCAGGCCATGTGCCCAATTTGGAGACCTAGAAGTTGAAGGGTTCTTCTGAGGTGCTGGCGGTGCCCTGGCTGCATTGCCGACCTCTTCCTCCTCCTCCTCTTCTGCCTTGGCCTTGTGCTTCCACTGTGGCCCCGCTGTCAGGTGGGAATGCCAGCAGCATCGCGTCTACCAGCGTGCGCTTGTACTCGCGCATCTTGCGATCATGCTCCAGTGAGTGAATTAAGGACGGTACGTTGTCCTTGTAACGGGGATTCAGCAGCGTGGCCACCCAGTAATAAGCACAAGTTAGAATGTGGGCAAATCGCTGGTCATTGTTGAGACACTGCAGCATGTAATCGCTCATGTGTGCCAGGCTGCCCAGAGGCAACGAAAGGCTGCCCTCTGTGGGAGGTGTATCGTCTGTGTCCTCTGTATCCCCCCAGCCACGCACCAGTGATGGCCATGAGCTGGCCTGGGTGCCACCCTGCTGTGAACATGGTTCCATCTCCTCCTCCATATCCTCCTCATCCTCCAGAACTGTGCCCCTGCTGGACAATTGTGTACCTGGTGTTTGTGGGTGCAGGAACCCACCCTCGGAGCCACTTGTGAATGACTGCCCTAAAAGCCATGGAAATGATCCCTCTTCCTCCTCCTCCTCCTTATGTGCCACATCCTCTTCCATCATCGCCCGATGCGTTTTTTCAAGGAGGCATAGAAGTGGGATAGTTAAGCTGACAACGGAATCATCGGCACTGGCTATGTTGGTGGAGTACTCAAAAAAGCGCAACAAAGCACACAGGTCTCGCATGGAGGCCCAGTTATTGGTGGTGAAGTGGTGCTGTTCCGCAGAGCGACTCACGCGTGCGTGCTGCAGCTGAAACTCCACTATGGCCTGCTGCTGCTCGCACAGTCTTTCCAGCATGTGCAAGGTGGCGTTCCACCTTGTGGGCACATCACATATGAGGCGGTGAGCGGGAAGGCCGAAGTTACGCTGCAGCCCTGACAGGCGAGAAGCAGCAGGGTGAGAACGCCGAAAGTGCGCACAGACGGCCTGCACTTTCTGCAGCAGCTCTGACATATCGGGGAAATTTTTAAGGAACCTCTGCACCACCAAATTCAGCACATGCGCTATGCAAGGGATGTGCGTCAAACCAGCTAGGGCCAGAGCTGCTATGAGATTTCGCCCATTATCGCACACCACCAGGCCGGGCTTGAGGCTCGCTGGCACCAACAACTCATCGGTCTGCTGTTCCATGCTCCTCCACAACTCCTGCGCGGTGTGGGATTTTTCACCCAAACAGGCACGTTTTAAAACCTCCTGCTGTCGTTTACCCCTGGCTGTGCTGAAGTTTGTGGTGAAGGTGTTACGCTGACCGGATGAGGAGACAGTAGAGGATGAGGAAGAGGAGTAGGAGGAGTTAGGAAAAGGAGGCAAACTGAAGCGCCCTGCAATCCTCGGCGGTGGAAGATGCACCAAACAAATTTAAAAGGTGTATCTCACACGTACCGATACAGACTATGCCGCAATTTAATTTTTTTCACCCCAAAAGGGTGTATATTGAATAGCAGAATAGAAAAAAGTATATAAAACGGTGTATCTCACACGTACAAACACAGACTAGGCCCCGATTACAATTTTTTGTACCCTAAAGGGAGGATGAGGAAGAGGAGTAGGAGGAGTTCGGAACAGGAGGCAAACTGAAGCGCCCTGCAATCCTCGGCGGTGGAAGATGCACCAAACTAATTTAAAAGGTGTATCTCACACGTACCGATACAGACTATGCCGCAATTTAATTTTTTTCACCCCAAAAGGGTGTATATTGAATAGCAGAATAGAAAAAAGTATATAAAACGGTGTATCTCACACGTACAAACACAGACTAGGCCCCGATTACAATTTTTTGTACCCTAAAGGGAGGATGAGGATGAGGAAGAGGAGTAGGAGGAGTTCGGAACAGGAGGCAAACTGAAGAGCCCTGCAATCCTCGGCGGTGGAAGATGCACCAAACAAATTTAAAAGGTGTATCTCACACATACCGATACAGACTATGCCGCAATTTAATTTTTTTCAAACCAAAAGGGTGTATATTGAATAGCGGAATAGAAAAAAGTATATAAAAAGGTGTATCTCACACGTACCGATACAGACTATGCCGCAATTTACATTTTTTACCCCAAAAGGGTGAATATTGAATAGTGGAATAAAAAAAAGGATATAAAACAGTGTATCTCACACGAACAAACACTGAGTGACACAAGGACAGATCGCATGTTCAGCTATGCTGAACACTGCAATCTGTCACTCCATGTCACTTAGGAGATCCGCCCGCTCTGTTTACACAAGCGGGCGGATCTTCGAACTCGATTTCCCCGATGATCGGGGAAGAGCAGTGGCGATCGCCGCCACTCCTCCCCTGGCCTGACTCTCGCTGTGACTGAAAACAGCGGGAGCGTGCCTCCGGCAGTGCGCGAGCGCCGCCTACTGGGGGAGGAATCCAGCGACGTAGGTCTACGTCGCTGGATGGAATGGAGCCACTTTGCTGCAGTACAGTCCCAGTGACTGGTCCGCAAGTGGTTAAGCTAGAAGAGTCAGTGGAGGGGTGTCAGTAAATGGGATGCTAGAGAGTATCCTGAAGATAATGCAATTCATCAAGTCTGTTGCTGGAGAGAGAGAGCAAGGAGACATAACCCTTTCCATATCCATGACAGTATGGTTAAAGCAGTGTGACTGCTTCCTCAAGTATCCTGGTGAGGCCAAGTGAGAGTTGTCCTTATCAACTGTAAATAGGTCAAGTTGGAGTACCGCACTATTCTCTTTTCCCATTCAAATTCCACAATAACTACCAAAAACCAAAACCCCTGGACTGTTTATTGAGTAACGAGTCATTGGGAGTAAGCATGAATGTGTGAACTGTCTCTAAGTGACTGGTGATCTAAGTGCAGGTAATCAGAGGAGGCCCAACAAGTCATCACACAGAAAACCCTACGGGGACAGTGCTACATACTCAAAGAAGAAATACTAAGGTAAAGTTGGACTTCAGAGATAGAGTTATTTCCTTCCCAAAAGCCAAAAGCTTTGAGACTAAAGGGTCGTACACACAATCAGAAAATTGTTTGAAAAATACAGCTTTTAAATCCATCATACATTAATCTGATCGTTCGTACACAGCTTTCAAAAGTCTATCATGATAGGTTGTGCGAAAAAATCCGATGGGACAAGTACAAACATTTTTCTCATACGATAACAGATCATATGATATTTGCTTGATCAGTATAGTTTTCGTCCCAAAATACAATACAAAATATTACATCACTTCCACATTTTTATTCTGTCATAGGAAAATATTCGTAACCTCCTAATTTTTGTTATTGAGACTAGCATGCAAAAAAAACACTGGATGATCGTTTGTCTGATAATCTTATTGTGTGTACCAGGCTTAATTTTTTGGTACCTGCTAACTGATGGGAGACTGGAACTGCGCCCTTACGTTCCATGAGCAGATGTTCTAGTTCCTATTAAAACAACTTTTTTTTTCTTCCTTTAATGACACAGTTGCTTTACATGTCATTAATTTTTGCATACTGGTAAAATTGCAAATGGATTAAATGGTTCTGAGCCCCTGATTTCACATTACATATATTAGAACAAAGCCTTTGATTCAGCCTGACTCATTGAAGTTTTGGCATGAGAGCTGCAACCAAAAATGTACACATGCACCATTTTTCCATTGACCTATGCACTTTATGTCATTAAATGGTAATTTACTTTGTTTTGCACTAATTGAATTGCCTCTTTAGCATCTTACTTTAACCACTTCAATACAGGGAAATTTCACCCCCTTCCTGCCCAGGCCAATTTTCACCTTTTAGCGCTGTTGCATTTTGAATGACAATTGCGCAGTCATGCAACACTGTACCTAAACCAAATTTATGTCATTTTCCCCCCACAAATAGAGCTATCTTTTGGTGGTATTTGATCACCGCAAGTTTTTTTCTCTTTTGCTAAACAAATAAAAAAAGACTGAAAAGTTAAAAAAAAAAAAAGTTTTTTTGTTTATGTTATACAATTTTGTAAATAAATAAGTTTTTTCCTGCACTGATGAGCACTGATGAGACTGCACTGACAGGCACTGATGAGGAGGCACTGATGGGGTGGCACTGATGGGCGGCACTGATGGGCGGCACTGATAGGCACTGATATTTGGCACTGATAGGTAGCACTGATATGCAGCATTGGCGGGCACTGATAGGCGGGACTGCTGGGCACTAATAGGCGGCATTGATGGGCACTGATAGGTGGCACTGATGGGCACTTATAGGCGGCACTGATGGGCACTAATGGGCACTGATAGACGGCACTCATGGGCACTGATAGGCGGCACTGATCGGCACTGACGGGCAGCACTGATGGGCACTAATGGGCACTGATAGGCGGCACTGGTGGGCAATAATGGGCACTGGTGGGCGGCACTGATAGATGGCAATGATGGGCACTGGTGGGCAGCACTGATGTGGAGGGCACTGGCAAACAGCACTGATGGGGAGGACAATAGGGGGCTCCCTGAGCCCTGATTGCCATCCCTGGTGGCCATAGTGGGCATCCCTGGGGTCATGGGTGGGCATCCCTAGGGTAATGGGGGGCATCCCTGGTGGTTCTAGTGGCACCCACCCCCCCAGGGTCTGCACTGGTAATCAATGATCTGATTACCAGTGCGACCCCCCCCCTCTGTCAGGGGAGCAGCGGATCGTCGCTACTTTACTCGTGCTTGTCAGGCACGTACTGAGAAAAGCCGATCAACGGCTCTTCCTGTTTACTATGTGAGCAGCTGTGATTGGACACGGCTGGTCACATGGTAAAGAGCCTACGTCAGTAGGCTCTTTACCGAGATCGGAGATGCGGGGAGTCAGACTGACACGCCGCATCACCGATCGCCGCTCTGCACGCCCCGGGGGTCATATGACGTCTGGTCAGGATAATGCAACCACTTTCCCGAACGTCAAATGCCTATAGGGCGGGCGGGAAGTGGTTAAAATGGAAACAAGAACTACCATAGGAAGGTTGAGGTGCCTAAATCAATTTTTTGGGATTGGGACCTTATTGGTAACTATACAGTTTATATGAGAATACTATTCTAGAAACATTTCTTGTTATTTCTCATATATGGTAGATTACGCATCTGTTGCCATGATCATTTGACTCCATTCACATCACAACCATAAATATGTTGCAATACTGGTACTTTATAACACATGAATGTATTTAATAGGCAAAGGTTATCATTAAATGGTAACTAGGGAGGCGCATGCGCGGCGGCTCCAAGATGACCGCTTGAAGCCGGAGCTCCGTCCCGCCCCAGACAAGTCCGGATCCCCGCGCCGCTTCACGGACCCACAGCCTGCAACCACCGGCACCGGAAGGTGGGGGAAAGCCCGCTGATCGGCCCTATGACCTCGGGCTCGGTCCGCAGGAACCTCTTGGCACTCTTTTCAGCCCTGGAAAGTCTGACAGGAATAGCCAAGATGGCGGATCCCGCACCGCTCGGCCCCAGCATTCCGCTGCATTCCTCAGCACTGGGACAAGGTATGTCGGCAAGTCCTGCGGGGGGTCCTCCTGTGAGTGTGCCACAAGGGGGGTCAGTTTCTCCAGCCTCCACAGAATCCCTACTCGGCTTGATGCTATCCACCATGCCAGGGTCACCTATGGATGCAGGAGCGGCCCATCCACTGTCTCCTTACTCTGGAGCTGCATTCTCCCCCTGCCCATAAGCTCAAATGGAAGTTATGTTTAATAAATTTGCTGAACTGCTGGACAGAGGCCTGACTGCCACAGCTTCTAAAATTACAGGGGAAATTAAGGCTGATCTTGTTAACCTTGGTTCCCGCATTGAATTAGTGGAAACCAAACTTGAACACACTATACTCCAATCTAACCAGAACTCTGATCGCCTTCAGGAGTTACATGACCAGTTGGAAACAGCTATGTTAAAAATTGATGATTTGGAAAACCGCAGCAGGCGTTATAACTTTAGGATCAGGGGGATCCCTGAATCCGTACAGGATGTACCAGCTGCAGTGCAGTCCCTCATTAGGGGCCTTTTGCCTGACATAGCCCCACATAAGCTGGAGCTGGACAGGGCTCATAGGGCTTTACAATCTCCCCGTCAGGATGGCCTACCCAGAGACATCTTAGTGAAACCTCACTATTATGGCGTTAAAGAGGACGTTATGCGGAAATCTCGCTCCACCGAAAACCTCTCATTCCAAGGCATGCCTATACAAATCTTCACTGATTTATCCTCGACCACTATTCAGCATCGCAGATCATTTAAGCCTCTGCTGACTACTTTGATCCAGCATAACATCAAATACCGCTGGCTGTTTCCCTTCAGTCTCAAATTTGAATATAAGCAAAGATCCTACACGTTTTCTTCCTTTCATGAAGGTGAAAAACTTCTTCTCAAACTACACCTCATCTCTCAAGAACCTGGGTCTCCTCCCACTTCTACGGCTTCCAGTTCCACCAAGCGACAACTTCCTACCAGCCCGCTTTCACCTTTATGGCATACAACCAAGTCCAAGAAATCTAAGGATGGCCGCCCGCCCTGAAACTCTTCTTCTCAACTCCTGGCATCACTACACCTGTGGACGTCTCCTGGAACTTTCCTGAACAACAGCTTGCTTTTTATTTCTATTTTTTGCTTTTCATTTTTACCTATTGCAATACAAGGACTGGGCCGTTTTTGATTAGTTTTTTTTCTTATATATATTGTTGTGATATTTAAGAAATTAAAAGGAGCTCCTTGTATACACGCTTTGAGTCACTGGGACGCTAGACACTGCTACGCGCTCTAGGTTTGCATGGCTACTGGTAGCCCTGTACGCCAAGATTATCTTTGTTGGCTTCCCAATGTACTCAATTTTTGGACATCTATAAGTATGGTTATTGGGTTCTTAAAAAGCTAAGCTGATGTTTGGGGATCCGGATCACTGGGGGGGTGATCATGCCCCTCTCCCCATCTTGGTAGCTGGTTTTCAGCCCTACCAACATGGGGCTTTCCTTCTCCTCAGGGGGAAGGATTTTTCACCTACTTTTTGTCCTTCGGGACCATCTATGTTATATGTCTTTGTTTGTTTGTCTTGTCTTTGTGGTTTTGTCTGTCTGTACTCCTGGCTGGCTTTTTACTTGCTGGCCCCAAGAACAGTTGGCGTGTTACCTGCCTCCGACCCCTTTCGGGAGGGGCGTTCTGGCATTTGTCCTATTTTGCTACTCCTTTCTTCTCTCTAACCCCTCTTTTCCCTCTTCATTGACCAGGGTGACCTCATCATGGAAACTCGAGCCTGTACTGCATCAACCTCCTTCTGAAGCCGAATCACCCTCCTCATCTGGTAAGACCGTTCAATTTTTGCTAGAGCAGTCTCCCATTTGCCATGGACTCTACTGATACTTCTCCTCCTAAGCTTAGATTAGCCTCACAAAATGCCCAAGGACTAAATTCCCCTTCTAAGCGCAGAAAGATCCTGCACAGCTTCCACACTCAGAAGATAAATATACTATTACTACAGGAAACTCACTTTCCGCAACATTACAAACCATCTTTCCTACACGCTAAATATCCTACCTTTTACTTAGCGAACGCCCAGACCAAGACGAGGGGGGTTGCGATACTTTTCTCTCGCAGCTGCTTCTTTTCTATGGTTTCCACTCATCCCGACCCAGAGGGTAGATTTCTTCTGGTAAAGGGTCACATAGCGGGCACCCTATATTCATTTGTATCCTATTATGCTCCTAACCGAAACCACTTTCAATTTTTTCAATCGATGTTGGACACCCTGTCCCCTCTGTTGGAGGGGGTGATTGTTTTTGGGGAAGACTCTAACATTGCGTTTGATCAGAGTCTTGACAAAAAGAGACCACCGTCTCGCCAGCAATTAGCTCCATCTAAGCAAAGTCTCCGTATTTGTAAACTTCTGGCTAAACAGGGTCTGGTGGACATTTGGAGGGCGACTAATCCGAATGTTAAGGACGTCTTGATAGGGAATTTAGGGAACTTAGTGATAAACACAAAAAGAACCCATCTAGTCAATCGGCGGAAGCTCTTGGAGCAGCTAGACTCTCGCTAAATTTAGCTCTAACCACTAAGGCTGAAAAGCACCTGCGATGGACTTCGGCTAAATTTTACCATCAAACTGATAGAATAGACTCTTACCTCGCCCACAGACTCCATCCCAAACAACGTCTCTATGCGCTCCCTAAAATTAAAGTAGCTGGAGGGAATCTGACTCAGAACCCACAGCGTATAATGCAGGCTTTCCAAAAAATTTTTGATGGTCTCTACAATCCTGTCTCATCACCTTCTATGGAGGAGGTACAGTCCTTTCTCTCCTCATTGTCTCTTCCTCAACTTAGCGACCAGCACCGCTCAGAACTTGAAAGCCCCTTTTCGGAAGATGAGATTGTTTGGGCCATTAAAAAATCTAAACCGAACTCAGCACCAGGGCCGGATGGTTTTTTCCAATATATATTACAAAACTTTTGCACCGACTTTAGCCCCTCATCTGGCGGCAATTTTTAATGCCTTGCGCAAAGGCTCGGCGCTCGATAGATCACTTAACTCGGCTTTTATTTCAGTTATACCCAAACCGGACAAGGACCCGAGTCTTGTCACTAATTATAGGCCGATCACATTGATCAATAATGACCTCAAACTCATGACTAAAATTCTAGCTGACCAAATGCCCACCTTTATAGCTTCCTACATACATAAGGATCAAATGGGCTTCATACCGGGGAGGCAGGGACCGGATCAGATTCGTAGAGCAATTGACATAGTGTCCCTCCTACAAGCTAATTGGGATGGGGGAACTCCACAGAAGGGCTTCCTGCTGTCATTGGACTTACAAAAAGCCTTTGACTCTATATCTTGGACATACCTATTTGAACTGCTGCAGAGATGGGGGTTTGGTCCGACCTTTCTAAATGTCATTGGAGCTCTGTACTCCACACCGGAGGCTCGAATCAAATTACAGAGTCATTACTCAACTCCACTCTCTATCTCCAGTGGCACTAGGCAGGGGTGCCCTCTATCACCCCTGCTTTTTGCCATAGCGATTGAGTCTTTGGCTATATCTATCAGGGACCACCCGGACATCCAAGGGGTCTGCTGTGGGCTGAATACCCATAAATGCGCATTATTTGCGGATGACTTGCTTTTGTTTTTGACAAATCCATTGGTCTCCTTACCAAATGTCTGCTGGACCCTTGAGGCCTTCTCTGGGGCCTCGGGTTTGAGAGTCAATTTCACAAAATCAATGGCTCTGAATATTAACCTCCCTCAATCAGAGGTCATCAATCTCCAGTCCAATTTCAAATTCTCTTGGGCGGAATCCTCCATCCCGTACTTAGGTATTAAATTGACACCGTCCGTAGACCGCTTGTTTGGAGCTAATTACCCTGGCCTGGTCAAACACATAGTATCTGAACTAGATGGCTGGAAACACCTGCGTCTCTCCTGGCTGGGGAGGATTCATTCAATAAAAATCACCTTACTGCCCCAAATTTTATATTATTTTCGCTCACTCCCTATCCCAATTCCCAAGCATTTTCTACTGAAAGTACAGTCTAGACTCACCAAATTCATATGGGGCAATAAGGGTTATAGGCTTTCTTGAAAGGTATTATTCCGTTCCAGGAAACAGGGTGGACTGGGGGTGCCCAACTTGTGGAGGTATTTCCAGGCTGCGCGCTTAGCCCAGACTTTGGAAATTTATAAGCGGTCGAACGTACCAGACTGGGTCAATATTGAGCATCAGGCAGTCCCCCTGAACTCCCTGGACTTCCTCCTTTGGTGCCCACCCAGGCAAAGACCTCCTATACTTTCCCCTACCCTTTCACATTCTATTCAACTATGGGACACTCTCAGATCACATCCGGCTCTAGTCTCACCCATTAAACCATTGGCACATATTTTCCGAAACCAATTGTTTCCACCGGGCGAGGACATTCAGGCCTTCAAATGGTGGTTAGATAAGGGTCTCTACAGGATAGGACATTTTTTTACACACTCGGGCCCGATCACGGATACCTATTGCAAAACCAAATTGAAAATGCCAAAATCGGAACATTTTAGGTTCATCCAACTAAAACATTTTTTGCATTCCCTATGGACGACTAAACCCGTTCCCCCTACTGTTTCCCCTTATGAAGCTTGGTGCGGTGAGTTAACGGAAAGGAAGGGTGGGATTACGGTCATCTATAACTCATTGACCTCACAGTCCTCAAAGACGGCCTATATGGAGGCATGGGAGACTGATCTAGCAATTGCAATTAGTATTAGGTATACAAAATAGCCTGTCACATACCTGACTGTGGAGTCCGAGATCATGAGGGTGGCCTCTTGCAGAATTCCTATCCAAGCTCCCCTGGTAGTGGAGACAGGGACTGCTAGGGCAGTGGAAGGGTGCAGGTGTTTGGAAACTCTAGGAATAAACAGTAGCTTGGAGACACAGGAGTCCTTTCAGTGGTGTGGAATCTGGTCACAAGCCTTTTTTAGTGGGAGCCAGGCAGACATGTACAGAATCAGGATCAGTTTCAAGGTTGGGAGCAGGCAAAAGTCGGTAATGTGCTGGCAGTGAGATACCAAATCAGGCCGAGACATAGTCATAAATCCAAGCCGGGGTCGGTAACATAAGCAAGAAGCAGATATAACAGGCAGGGGTGATCCAAGAGGGGTGTCAGACGTAGCCGGATCAGGGACAAGGTTAACAGACATGCATTAGAATTGGGAAAACAGGAACTAAAGCTGAAGACAATCGAGCACTGAAGGCAGGCAGACTCTCAGTTTAAAAAGGCTGCTGGGTGCCAGAATTTGTGGATGTGTGTGCATGCCTACGTGTACGCGCATGTGCTTGCATGTTTGCTTGCGCACTATAGTTCTTGATCATTTTGAGCTTTTATGCTTGTGACTTTGCACATGCGCATTAGAAAAAGCACGAGAATTAGCAGCTGCTAAATGGGAATGAGAACTTACTGCACTGGAATGAGCACTTGCTGCATGAGAATGAGCACCTGCTGCACGAGATCTCCGACGTAGCCCTTAGGATATGATACACAACTCGTATGTCCTGTACAGTGATTGTGGAGAAATGGTTCAACAGAAAAATAATTTGTTAGGGTTTGTGGTTATAAAAAAATCAAGGGTGACACAAAGGCAATGTAGGAGCAAGATCTGGTGCAAAAGACATGGAAGAGAAGGAAAGAAAAAGGAAAGAGGAAGTGAAAGTTTTGTATATGGGATGTAGGAGCGCTAAAGGTGTCATGGATGGAAATGTGTTTGATACCAAGGTGACCAGTGTTCCCATATTTGCCTTACGGTGAGGTCTTTTGCTGGGATAAGTTCATAGTCATAGTGATTTTGGACATGATTAATTACTTCCATTATGCTAGGTGTGGTTGGTGTTTTCCATAGTTTGGTAATGATAATTCTGCCAGCTAAAAGGATATGGGTTAACACTTCATGGTAATGTTTGGGAAAGTCGTCAATAGAGAGTTTTAGTAAAGCTAAGTCAGGAGAGGGTGTAATGTGTGAGTCCATAACCTGGTCAATCAGGTAAAGGACTTACTGCCAATCAGCGGCTATGACTGGACAATGCCAAAGAATATGCAGTAGTGTATCAGAGGCACCGCAGTTCCTCCAGCATCTACATTGGACAATATTTTGAGTAAGTTCCCAAAATGCAGTGCAGGCTGTAGCTTTGTATATGGATTGCAGGGCCTTTTGCCATTAGCAGGCTGAATATTTATGGCCTATATTTTACACCCATTAAGGGAAAGCTAAGGAATTATGAAAACATTGCTTTTATTGGACTATGTTATAGACGATGGAGATTCTTTTAATTCTCTTGGAATCAGGTTCCAAGTATTCAATGGTTACTTTAGGGATAGACGTAAACAGATGTGGGCTATTTTTAAGACAATGGGCAATCTGTAGACATTGGAATTGAGCTTCATGTCTTAGACCTAGAGTTGAGCATAGTTGTGAAAAAGTTTTAGGTTGCTTGTTCAAAACTAGGTCATCTAGGAGTAGGGATGTATAGTTGGGCCAGTTTTGGATATGTACAGTAGATCGGGTATCAATTAGTGTTGGATCGAGGTAGATTAACAGGAAGGGCAGGGGTAAGTTCCCAAACTGTGGATGGGAAGTGACGCCAGATTTTCATGGCTGTTGTTATGGTAGGGGAAAGATGAGAGGGGAGAGGTTTATTTGAGGAAGCTTTGTATTAATTTGCAGAATACAAAACTGCCTATGAATGGCTGAGTGCTGCTTTTTTGTTTCAGGTGTGAGAGGGAACTGTGTACTGTTTGTAGCTGAAGTTACATGCAGTAGATACAGTGCTTAGAGACACTGCAGCACTTAGTGAAGCAAATAGTTTGTTTGGACCAGCTTGGTCCAAACGCACTATTTAAAGTGTCATAATACATGGACATCAGCTTTCATATTCATCAAATTTTCATATAGAAAAATTCTAGCATATTTTATGAAAACAAAGACCTTTTTTCTAAAGACTATGTATACATTGAAGGCCTTTCCATAGGACAAATATCAATTAAAATCTCCTATAAAATAATTACAGTACAGCTTAGAATAGTCAGGAGGAGAAAATCCTATGGAATGTCTCCTATGTTGGTTGAACTAGATGAATTTGTGTGAATTTGTGTCTTTTTTCAACCAGACTAACTGTGTAACTATGTGTCCTTGTGTATTGGGCACCATGGGAGCAAAATTCAAAGTCTGGATGGGAGTAAAAGTGTAAGGCATGCCAAATACACGTATCCATCTGTAGCAGGGATGACCAGATTAGTAAGTTGCCCTTCAAGGAAACAGGAATTATACTGAGCATGAATAAATACATTTATTAACCACTTGCTGACTGCGGCGGTCAGCCCCGTGCAGGCAAAGTGACGTACCAGTACGTCACTAGCCTGTGAGCCAATAGGGGGCGAGCCCGCACCGCCGGAGGCGCGCTCCCGCCCCCGCTCATTCACGGACACCTCCGCGCGAGTGACCGGCGGACCCGATGTCTGCCGGTCACTCGCGATCGTCAGTTACAAAGGGAGAAAGGCAGGCGGCTAATGTAAACACAGCCACCTGTCATTCTCCCCTGTGTAACAGCAGAGATCATACGGTCCTGCTATGTAGGTATGTAGATCTCTGCTGTTACACACACAGCCATATCCCTGCACAGTAAGAAACATGCCCCTAGGGACATACTTAACCCCTCCTTCTCTAATAAAGTTAACCCCTTCCCTGCCAGTGTAATTTTTACAGTAACAGTGCATATGTATAGCACTGATTACTGTAGTAATGTCACTGGTACCCCCAAAAGTGTCAAAAATGTCAGTCAAGGGTCCAATCTGTCCGCTGCAATGTCGTAGTCCCGCAAAAAAAATCAAAGATCGCCGCCATTACTCGTTAAAAAAAAAAAAATGACAAAAATATTTCCCGTAGTTAGTAAACGCAATAACTTTTGCGCAAACCAATCAAAATACACTTATTGTGATTTTTATTACCAAACATATGTAGCAGAAAACAAATTGGCCAAAAATGTTAAAACATTTTGATTTTTACATTTCTTTTTGGGAATTTCATATAAAAAAATGTGAAAAATATTGTTATTTTTTCAAAATTTACGCTCTTTTTTTGTTTATAGCGCATGATCAAAAAATTGCACAGGTGATCAAATACCACCAAAAGAAAACTCTGTTTGTGGGAAAAAAAGGTCGCCAAATTCGTTTAGGTACAGCATCGAACGATCGCGCAATTGTCCGTTAAAGTCACGCAGTGCCGAATCGCAAAATAGGGCCTGGTCAGGAAGGGGGTAAAATCTTCCGGGGCTTAAGTGGTTAATGTCAACAACACCCATCCAACACCAACAGGACCATAAACAAGATAAAAGTGAGAAATAAACGTGACAGTGAAGCAAACCCAAACCAACAACTTAACTAACAAACACTATATACAAATAGAGGTAGACTCACATAAACAAGGCAAGATATGGACTGGAAACAAGAAGAGCAGAGTAGGGGCTACAGGATACAGGGTACTAGATGCAAGGTACGGGATACTGAATGCGGGGTCAGGATACAAGGAACAAGATACAATATCAGACATGGAAGCACCTCAAAGGCAGAACACTGATAACAGTTAAGGGAGGGATTATATACTTTCCCAGCAGCTAGGAACAGGTAGAGCCTAATTACTGGGATCTGCTAGCTGCTGAGGGACACCAGCTGTTGGCCACTAGAACTGAGCCCTTTGGCTCTGGGAACAACAATGCCACCAACAGGCAATGTAAGTCCTGGCAAGGCGTCAATGCACCCTGTAAAATAATGCGCAATCATTCTAAAATATGAAAAACTAAACAAATAGTTTTACATAATGCAGCAACATCACACATCACACATCCAACAATAGAAGTGATTTTTTTTTTTCAAAGCAAATACACCTTTGCACACTGCTACGGACTAGTATTATGTTTGTCTTCTGCATCAGTTTCTCTCCCTCACTCAGCTACTGTGACCATACTGCTGGTAGAGGGAGGAAAGGTAGGGGAAAACAAGTATGTTGTGCAGGCACCCAATGTCCTCATTATCAACCAATGACCTCATTGGTTGTTACAATGCCAGTGGCTAGATGGTTTTAATTGTGCACAATGAAAACCTGTGGCTTTGTGTAACTAAAAGGCATGCTTAAAGCGGAGTTCGGGGCACAGATGTCATTTTTTAATAAACATACCCCCGGGACAGTCAGGGCTAGCACATTCCACAATGGCTAGCCTCTGATCTGTCCTGGTTCGCACTTACCTTTTAGAAGAAATACTTACTTATAAAATTTCTTCCACAGCGTTTCTATCTCTCTTGTGGGCAGCTGAAGCCGGCGCGGTCCTCTTCTGTGTCTTCTTCCGCGTCTTCTTGTCCCAGAATGCGCCTGCACCGGCCCCCTCGTCACTTCCGGTGCGGCGCCACATTCCTAAACAGCTTCTGGGCATGCCCAGAAGCTGTTTAGCAGGGGAATGCGGCGTCGCCCGGAAGTGACGAGCGGGGCCGGTGCCGTCGCATTGATTCCTGGGAGCGATGACGTTTAGCTCCCAGGAATCATCGCAGCACAGGAAGTGACAGCGGAGCCGCGGCGCTGAGGGAGGAAGTACCCTGAGGTGAGTATTTACGATCGTCAATTACAAGGTGAGTTTTTAAAAAAAAAAAAACCTAACTATCCAATTCCTTTTCAGGTTATGCTGAACTAGCGGACGGGCACAAAAAAAAAAATATCGTTTTTGTGCCCGGAACTCCGCTTTAATCCACCCATTGGCTTGTATACAATTTTTGAGCACTTTTTAGAAATTTTGCCAAGGCACCCCTGAATAAACCTGAAGGCACTTTGGTTTAAAAAGGCTGTAGTATACTAGTATATTATCTTCCTATTTAGATGCAATGACTACAACATTTCATAGTTATGCAGTAAGTATTATTCCACAATCTCTAACCTTAAAGTAACCTGTCTTTAGGGAAACATAGGGGCGGACATTGCTGACATTCTTATGGAAATATCAGTTGCCTGGATGTTTTAGTATTAAATAATCATGCATTTTGGAAATATGCATGTCAAAATAGTAAAAAAAAAAGCCTTATATGCACTCTAGTTCCAGGCCCATGACTCATGAGATACAGACATTGTAAGTTTCCGTAAGTCTAATTTGAATATGTTATGTATCTGACACAACTATGTCTACATATAATGTTATCTAGAAATATTCTATTACCAGGCTTTCTCTGTATTCTTATTTTTTATATGGCTTGAAATGTATTTTTAGTGCTTCTTGAGCTGAGGAACAGACAGAATTAGCTTCACATTCCTTGATGTAAATTCTAAGTATTCCTTGAACTGACAAGAATACACATCTCTCAAAAGCTTGCCATGAGAAAAATAACAGCCTACACCTAAAGGATTGACTCATCTGTACATTAATAGAATTGTACTAAAATATACAACTGATGAATACATTATATTCAATATAATGTACTGTATTTACTGTATAGCTGTTCGGTATTACGTTTCCCTCATATATGATTATACCAATTATAAAGACAGCTTAGACATTCAAAATGAATAAAACATTGCTGTCTAATGAATGCCTTTAGACATATGTTTTTCAATGACAATTCTCTCTAAATGGATAGCAATAGAGCTTATAGCATAAGCTACCTTTAAAGCTATTTTAAAGATGTTGTATCTATGGAGCAATGTAAATAAGACCTACAAAAAATTATTAGGTGGTCTTGCACCTCTTTTACAGAAATCTGGTTGAAGATTTGATGTACATGTCCTCTTTTTATTGGGCTTGTATATAAGGGCTTTCATAAGAACAATATGTTTCTTTGTTATAAGAAAGAGGGTATCAGTACTGATATTATGTAAAAATAGTTACCCTGACATTTTGTACTATAAAATAGTCACAAAAAAACATTTGGCAAATGAAAGGCTGTTTGTGTAGCATTATTCATAGGCTAGACTATGCATGTAATTAGCTGAAGTACTTTATGCAACATTGCATTTATTATATAATTACATAGCTCATTACAAAATGTTCAGTGGGAGAATTTCATTGATAACAATTATCCTTCACAAAGAAACTTTGGTTTATTTAATTGCAATTGGTTGAATAAAGAATCATGTGGTTCTATGTGATAATGTTGTGATTGGAATTGATTTGAATTGCCAAATGCAAAACAGGTTTATTTTGACAGTGGCCCCACTTTGTACCACAAATATAACCTTCCTTTTTCTCCCTCATTGTTTAATTTGGCCCTCAGGAACCAAAGAATATACCATCTATTTCTGGGTAGAGATGAACTCAGGCATGTTTGGATACTAGTCTGAACCCACCTGAAGTATCCTGCCAGGAAGCTGCTACTGCTGATCACCAATCATAGGCAGCCAAGGCATTCCCTTCCTCACATATATATAAGGGGTGTGTATACATGTGGCTTTGCACATGTGGTCCGCAGTGACATCCTCCTAGAAGGATAGCTCAGATGGGTTTGGACAAGTTTTCGAACATGCCTGAGCCCATCCCTTCTTCTTGGCATAGGTGCAAATGAGATTCCCTTCCTCTGCATTGCAGCACTGATACTTGGTGATTGGCCTTTCTAAGCAATTGCACACAAAGGCAAATCAGAAATGATAAAGGGCTCAATCTAAGTAAAGTAAGTTTGTGCAACTGATGGAGTCTGCATTGAATTTTTTACTGCCAGACCATTTATTTATTTATTTATTTTTTACACACATGTTAAGGCTCCATTCACACTAAAGCGACTTGTCAGACGACTTGTCAGCCTGACAAGTGGCGGTCCCTCGCGGTCCATTGACTGCTACAGGACCCGTTCTAATAGGAGCGACACAAGTCGCTCCGACTTAGAAAAAGGGTCCTGTACTATTCAGGGCGACCTCTGAGCGACTTGCATAGACATTCATTATATGAAGTCCGTACAAGTCGCGCTGAAGTCGCGCCAAAGTCGCGGTGCACGCGACTTGTGAAGTCGCCCCTGAAGTTGTGCCGCTTCAGTGTTCTTAAAGATGTATTTTTATGCTGAAGAATACTTATAACTGCTCACAAAAATACTAATGTTTCTGAAAGGGGAGAACCTGTAGAATAAAAATGGTGGTAGTTGTACATTTCTATCACATGATATTGAAATCCTGATAAGTGGTCCTGCTTTTTTGGCCTGCATGGGAAAAAACACCAATATAAGTAAATGCCCACTAAAATGTCTATAGGTCATAGACTTTAAAACTGAACTTTATACAAACATCTACGAGCACAGATAACAATCCGGCTTACCCACTGTTACCTGCCAAATTATTTGTATTTCCATCTTTCCCAATTATAAAGCACAGACAGCTAAATGACACATTTAAAGTTCGGGGTGTCCTTTATCCCCCCCTCCCCCATACTAAACAGTATAAGACAGTCACAGACTCATGAGGTCATTCTCACATGTTGCTCCTCAAGAAAATTGGATACATCACACCAGATAGGCTCCAAATTTTGACCTACCATATAGCAAAATTCATGAGGTTCATATCTAATTGAATTAAAAGGCTCACACTAGCTGTATTAAAAAAAAAGTATCAATTTAATACAAATAAAATAGCTGCACCCATGTGTGTCTTTTATATCTGCTGAATTTCAGTTCCAATGCAGAGTAAGTATCAAGTATATTTTGGTGACATCTTTGTTTTTATGCAGAAAAAGTAACAGCTACATTTGAGTGACAATTCTGCTTTTAATGCAGAGCTAGTAACAGGTATATTTGAGTGACAAACCTGATACAGAAACAAGCATTTTTAAATAACTTTGAACAGATAAGTTAATTCTGAATTCTAACTCCAGGCACAGCAAACTTTCTTTTAAAATAATTTTTATTTAATTTAAAATGTTTGAATATAAAAGCTTTTGGACATTCCCAGGCTCAGTACTGTATATACAGTATCTCACAAAAGTGAGTACACCCCGCACATTTTTGTAAATATTTTATTATATCTTTTCATGTGACACCACTGAAGAAACGACACTTTGCTAAAATGTAAAGTAGTGAGTGTACAGCTTGCATAACAGTGTAAATTTGCTGTCCCCAAAAAATAATTCAACACACAGTCATTAATGTCTAAACTGCTGACAACAAAAGTGAGTACACCCCTAAGGTAAAATGTCCAAATTCGGCCCAAAGCGTCAATATTTTGTGTGGCCACCATTATTTTTCGGCATTGCCTTAACACTCTTGGACATGGAGTTCACCAGAGCTTTACAGATTGCCACTGGAGTCCTCTATCTGGCCTTCATGACGACATCACAGAGCTGGTGGATGTTAGAGACCTTGCGTTCCTCCACCTTCTGTTTGAGGATACCCCACAGAAGCTCAATAGGGTTTAGATCTGGAGACATGCCTGGCCAGTCCACCACCTTTACCTGCAGCTTCTTTAGCAAGACAGTGGTCATCTTTCAGGTGTGTTTGGGGTCGTTATCATGTTGCAATACTGCCCTGTGGCCCAGCCTTTAAAGGGAGGGTATCATGCACTGCTTCAGTATGTCACAGTACATGTTGGTATTCATGGTTCCCTCAATGAACTGTAGCTCCCCAGTGCGGGCAGCACTCATGCAGCCCCAGACCATGACACTCCCACCACCATGCTTGAATGTAGGCAAGACACACTTGTCTTTGTACTCCTCACCTGATTGCTGCCACGCACACTTGACACCATCTGAACCAAATAAGTTTATCTTGGTCTCATCAGACCAAAGGAAATGGTTCCTTTCTTCCATGTCCTTAGTCTTCTTGTCTTCAGCAAACTGTTTGCGGGCTTTCTTGTGCATCATCTTTAGAAGAGGCTTCCCTCATAAATGACAGCCTTGCAGACCAATTTGATGCAGTGTGAGGCGTATGGTCTGAGCACTGACAGGCTGATCCCCCACCCCTTTAACCTCTGCAGCAATGCTGACAGCACTCATACGTCTATTTCCCAAAGACAACCTCTAGATATGACGCTGAGCATGTGCACTCAGCTTTTTTGGTCGACCATGGTGAGGCCTGTTATGAGTGGAACCTGTCCTGGTAAACCACTGTATGGTCTTGGCCACCATGCTGCAGCTCAGTTTCAGGGTCTCTGAATTTTTCTATAGCCTAGGCCATCTTTATGTAAAGCAATAATCCTTTTTCAAATACTCAGAGAGTTCTTTGCTTTACATTGTAGCAAAGTGTAATTTCTTTGGTGTTGTCACATGAAAAGATATAATAAAATATTTACAAAAATGTGAGGGGTGTGCTCACTTTTGTGAGATACTGTAGGTAAATCACACAACAAAACACACAAGGTGTATACTCTAACTACCAACTAAACAATAGTATGCTCATCAACCATGAAGGAACCTTCACAGTATACTAGGGCTCAGAGAAGCCAGTATCTGACTTAACCAGGGATAGGGAGGCACTCTGCAAGATTCATCCCAGGGCACAATAAACTTACCATTTGTTAATGCAGTTATACTTTAATTTCACTAAAAAACAACCCTTGTCTTGCAGGATTTCTTGTACAATAGACAATCTACCCATTTACATGTTGGGGGAAATACAATTTCCATCCTGTTTTCAGGTTCAAATGTAAGCGATGGAGGTCTCATAAACTCTAGCCCTGCAGTTGTATTTCCACGTCCCTCTCTTCCAGACCATAGAAAAATACAATGCCCCATTCAAGTGGCCCAAAAAAACAGCAGGAGCTGTACTACCCCAGCATGTAAATACACATATTTTCCTAATGTATAAGAGAGCCTATACAAGAAGGGGTTGCTTTTCAAAGAACGGAAAGCATAACTGCTTTAACTGTGGTATTTATTATGCTCAGATACTAGTGCCCATATACTTTTATGTGGACCTGATTGGAAGCTCAATGCAGGTCTATGGGCAGACTGATGTAATCGGACTTGTGTCCATTTACAAAAATGCAGTGCTATCCAAATGTCAAGAATAAAGTGTACATCATAAAGCGTATTTTTTTTGTAATTGGGAGTTTTGATGATTTACAGTATTTTTTGACGTACATGTTATAATAATTTATGATATCCACTTCATAATACTTTATGATATCCACTTTATAATACTTTATGATGTACACTTTATTCTTGACATAATCTGGATAATGATGTACTTGTTTTTTTATTTTTATACATTTTAAGGTATGAATCACTGGCTGTTCATGTATGCCCACATTTCAGTTGCGCATACTTTTCTTTTGACTTGCATTTGGGTCCATTTTTATCTGCCTGCCTCCAGTTCTGTCTAGGAGCAGTAAAAAAATGGAAAATAGCTGCATCCTTCTCTGTTTTTTATGGACCTAAATGCAATAGACCAGAGGCTGCCATTACGGGTCTTCCACAGTCCGCTGTCAAATGCAAACAAAAACCAAATGGGCAAGGATGTCACAAAACTAGCATCCATCCCATTCTGCTCTGATTAAGCAGGGATCTGCTCATGGATTCCCTGCTGAATGTAGCAGAGGACCCGCATGTGAAAAGACCTTTGCGCTTTAATATAGTATGTCTTGGGTGGCCACAGCCTTCTAGGACTCATCATTTTGATTGGAGCACAGACTTTAGTTTTTCCGGTTTGTTTTGTGTTGTGACCAGGTTAAATCTGGCTATACACATAAAGATTTTTTTCTGTTTAACCTCCAGGAAAGTAGAAAAAAATTAACAGATTTCTCCATTCATGCTACATAGCATAGATAGATGAATCTCCCACTGTGGCTATTGCTACATTGTGTTAGTCCGGTTGAAAAAGACAAAGTCCATGTAGTTCAACCAATAAAAGGGGAAAAAAATATCCTTAAAGAAAAAAAAATCCTACAATGATATATACACAATCCTATACCCACACTTGATCCAGAGGAAGACAAAAAAACAGCTAAGCATTATCCAATTTGCTCCAGTTGGAGATCCTTTCTTCCTGATCCCCCAAAGGGCAATTGGATATTCCATGGAACATCTTTACCTATAAGTATTAGTATCCAGTTATATCATGTACATTTATTAAAGAACCCAGGCCTTTTTATATCAATCTACTGAGCTAAACAGAACCAGCTCTTGAGGGAGTCTATTCCACATTTTCACAGCTCTTACTGCAAAGAAACCTTTTTGTATTTGGAGATTAAAATTATTTTCCTTCAGACATAAAGAGTGCCCTCTTGTCTAACCTTAAAGTGAATAACTCAACAACAAGTTCACTGTATGGACCATTTATGTACTTATACTGTACATGTTAATCATATCCCTCCCTTCATTTCTCTTCTTAGGAGAGAAAAAAAATTCAGTTTCTCTAATATTTCCTCATAGCTAAGCTCCTCCATGCCTTTTAGCATTTTAGTTGCTCCTCTCTGCACTTTTTCCAGTTCCCCAATATCCTTTTTGGGAACTGGTGCCCAAAACTGAACTGCGTATTCCAAATGAGGTCTTACTAATGATTTGTACAGGGGTAAAATTATATCTCTCTCTCTCTCTCTGGAGTCTATACCCCTGATACAAGAAAGGACTTTGCTTGGTTTGGAAATCACAGCTTGGCATTGCATGCTATTATTAGACCTATGATCTACTAAAACACCCAGATTCTTCTCCACCATTGACTCCCCCAACTGTTCTCCTGCTAGTATGCAAGATGCATGCATATTCATAGCTCCCTCAAGTGCATACCTTTAATTTCTCAACATTAAACCTCATCTGCCACATATTTGCCCAAATAAAAAGAGCATTGAGGTTGGCTTGTAAGTTGGAGACATCCTGTAAGGATGTTATTCCACTGCAAAACTTGGTGTCAATCTGAAATAGTACTTTTAATCCCAGATCTCATATAATTTATAAATGTATTAAAAGGTAAGGGTCCCAACACTGAACCTTAAGGTACTCCACTGAAAACATTAGATCATTCAGATTATGAATCATTAACCTCTACTCTCTGAATGAGGTCTTTTAGCCAGTTTTTTATCCATTTACAAGCTGATTTATCCAGACCTGAAGACTTTACCTTACACATTAGCTGTGTGTGGGGAACTGTGTCAAACACTTTTGCAAAATCCAAGGATACCACGTCCACAGCCATTCCTCTGTCCAAGATTTTACTTACCTCCTCATATTATTGTGATCTGACAGTAAGCCCTGCCGGCTGTCAAAATACCCCAACAGCAACTGCATCTGACTGGTCACTGTTCGGCTGATAGGTTTCCACCTGGCTCCTTTTATTTTTCAATCAAAGCATGAATGGTGGGAGGCAGATGACATAGTTAACCAGTTAGTGAATTTAATCAGGAACTGACCAGAATTCACCTCATGTATGGTCAGCTTTAGACTGTGCCTCTCCTCAAATTCTGTTTGCTCCAATAGTATCCCTTGACTTTAGTGATGCTAAATAATCAATCCAAAGAATGTAGTCTTAAAAGCACACTTTCAAATATTTTTTTCATTTTAACTAGGTGGTAGTTGTTGTACTTTTGGTTTGCTTTACCTTGCAATGATGGTCTCACATGTTGTGGCTGCAGTTTGTTGTGTCATGGCAGTCATTTCCCCTATGTTCATGTATTCCTTCACCTAGCTTGTCCATATGCACCTGTTAAGTGCGTTACACGTTCGAGAATATTATTCTGAACAAATATAACAAGTTCTTTTTAATCTATTAATTTCTTTTTAACAGCATATACCAATCATAGTGAATACAGACTACAATAGAGAATATATAAGTATATTTATTCACAATGACATGTGTTCACAATATATGCTTAGATTTGGGGAAACACAAAAAGATAACTTTCACATAAAACACAAACTTAAATGAGAAATTCAACTGTGATATTTGGTTCAGTAATACAAATAAAAAGAAAACCGGATTACATTTTTCCCAGGTATAATAAAAACCATAGACAAGTATTCTATATATATCAGACCAAAATTGTCTGCAAATTGTGCAGCCAACAGTCACTCTGCAGTCAAAGTGAAAATAGGCTAAGCAAAATGGGAGACTAAATAGCTAATATTGCGCTAACTTGGTTGTAATAAAAATGTAGAAAAACAAAAATCAGTTTTTAGAGAAAAATCTACTATGGTTGATACGACTGGGAATGTAATCTAGTTACCCTTAGCATAAAATCCAAAACATATAAGGAAGGCAATAAACAATAGGAAATAAAAATCAAATAATTAACAATGTATATTTACCACTTTAAAATGGCTGCTGGCTTAAAATGGCCATTACCAGAGTCCTTAAGATGGCTGCCTTTCCCAAAATGGTGGCCGATTAGGGAGGAGTTTCGTCTGGCGTCCTTCAGAGATTCAAGTGAGGGATGGAGCAAGATGGAGTATGTATGAGTGAGTATGAGTATGGATGGATGTGTTGTAGTGATGTAGTAGTCTCATCTCAAATCTGGGTTCCATTTTATTTTGTGTTGAACAAAAGGGCCGTAAAAAATATAACAAGCCGAACCCAGAAGGAGGAACTTCTTTCCCATTGGTTGGGATTACTTAACCCTTAACTGGTGGGGTTATTGGGCGACACCTCTACTAGTCATTCAGTGTATTGTATATTAAAATGATAAGATCATTTCTTCATTTAGTTATAATCATAAAAACAATATGAGAATCTGTCCATATTCTCATGGCACAGGCGTGGCCATCTGATATGTATTCCATTCCATTATGTATCTATGTAAGGATTGGATCTGGTAACGCTGTTTAATAAGGATGCATTATTAATACAGTATATATTGCTTAGGAATAAAATGATTTAGCCAGATACTATATATTTTACATTTAGTATTGTTAAAGCCAATGTGGATAGATATATTTTTATACATATATGCCTACACGACAACTGGTAAATGTAAACTTTTCTATATCTGGGTTATTTTCAATCAGAATACTATCTAAAATAATATGCTTCCATGGGGGATTGTCTGTATGATACAATCTCTCCCCCCTCTTGGTGTAGGTAAATGAATGACATGTTTATGTCTCTGTCCAGGGTTTTTCCGATATTTGTCTTCTCATAGTAGGAACAATAGTTTATTGGCTAAGTAATGGATGAACACAGGTGTAAGGTTGAATTTGAGTTTCGGCCATTGTGTGTTAAAACATTTAGTGGCCAGAGCAGGATGTTTTTACGACTTTCCCTGAGACTCCTTTCTTCAAGACCAGGGGATATTGCTTTCATTTTAAAGACGTGTAAGTAATGGCTAAACAGGTTCAACAAATAAATCAATGTGTCCTTGAAACCAAAAGGATTCTGTCTGAAATAGTGATGAGGTCATTTAAGGCCTCAGAAAATTCACAATTCTTGACCTGTAATATGAAAAACGTATGTCTATTTCGTATCATAGGTGTGACACACCAAAGGGACAAAACAACTTTCTGCTCTGGGTCACACAGCGTCCAATCCATGGGTTGCCATCCACTCTGTGTCATATCACAAATGTGGGAGTGATAATGTAATTAAAAAAAAAAAAACATCTGCCTGGTGAGTTCTCTGTGTCTGTGAATTTTCTGCCTGCTTGTGTCTGTAAGATCTGATTAGCTCTCACCTGCAAAGTACCATACTGAGAGACCCTGGGATTGTGGGATATATAGTTTCTTTACAGGAAATGTTAGTTCTCAGAATACACATAGTGGTCATGTGTCACGTACCTGAAAGGAGACTGAATTGACAATGTCGGCCTCTCTTATATCTCCCGCCCAGGCCCCACTGAAGGTGAGACAGAGGGTGCCAAGGTACAGGAGGGACACGAGTGCCTGTGGGTGTAGATTGCAGAACCTGCAGCAGGGTATGCGGCTCCGATGAGGCTGAGGAACCAGAGAAGCAGGAACAGCAGTTAAGTTCGGAGGACTTGTCCAGAATAAAAGGAGCACTCCGCTTAGGCTTGATGGTTCAGGATAGGCAGCTTGTCAGGATTCTGGAAACTGGAACATACAGCAATGTATGAGACAGGTGCAGCAGACAGCCAGGCAAGCACTCGGGTAGCTCTGAGAGCCAGGATCAGAGTTTCAGGAACGGGAAGCAGGGTACCAATTCATGTGGAGAGCCAAAGTCGGGAACAGACCTGGGTCAGGTTTAACAGAGAGGCAAAAGCGGAATCCAAGGTCAAGTCCAGAACACGCCAGGTCAGCAATGGGGAAAGCATACAGGAACAATAAGGACGCAGGGTACAGCTGAAGATCAGTCAGCAAAGGAAATGGGAATGAGATCCCTTTAAATAGCCCATCTGGCGCCAAGAGCTAATGTGCATGTGTGCATGCGCATGCGCTTTCACGTTTGCGCACTCTCATGTGCGCGAGAATGCCAATTAGACGTTCTTCTGGAAATACCCTGCACATGCGCATATCCATGCGCCAGACGTCTCACAGGGATTCCCTGACATCATGTATTAACCTGTGCCGTGTCTTGCCCCATGTGTGCACATGGCTAAAAATTACACCATGAAATAACATGGTCATTGCACATCTTATGCAGGTGAAAAACACAAGGTGTGGGTACGAAGGTTTATAATGCCTTTAACCCAAAGAAGTACATTCTATTGCTCTCAGCCTCCTCCATATCTCCAGTTTCTTTTATATCGCTGCTGAGATCTGACTTCCTGTGAGAGAATGGTTACATTTGTTCTTCATGGTCCCACTGTATGTAGGAAGTTAGTTATCCTCTCTTGACCCCATAATTAACTAGGGACTGTGGACTATGGGATGTATATAGTCTGCTTAGAGTAAGAAATTATTTAATATAAAAGGATTTCAGGCCCGTTAAATAGTGGATGTGTATGGAATTACATTTGGAGAATAAGGATATCGTTTAGAGCCGGTTCACATTACAGCGATCCGACTTGCCGGGGCGACCTCACAAGTCGAGGTGCGCTGCTCGCACCGCGACCTCGGAGCGGCCGGCACGGACTTCATAACATTGAAGTCTATGCAGGTCGTTCCGGGTCGCCCCAAAGAAGCTCCGGACCCTTTTTCTAAGTCAGAGCGACTTGTGTCGCTCCTATTAGAACGGGTCCACAGCTTCTCTATGGCAGGCGACCTACGGCGACCTGTCAGGCGACCAGGTCGCCTGACAGGTCGCCCCAGTGTGAACCGGCTCTTAGTATCACTTTAACAAACAAGTATGTTTGAGCAGCAGTATACAGAAGGTTTATTGTAATTATGTTTCTATGTGATCACACCCTTCTAACACCTTCTATATATTCCATTTGTATCTGAGTCAAATCTTTATTTTATATTGTCTACAGGGAATAGCAGACCTCAACAAACATTCAAAAGGTGAAAAAATTATATTTTGCAGGTTGGAAATAATGTGCCTAAACACTTTTTTTAAATATTAAGACTAGTGAGAGTTTAATTCTATAAACCCTTATTCTTTAACACAGTTATGAGCTGTCCTTTGCGATAGGACTTTTTCTATAGGAGGTATTGCAGGAAAATAATAAAATCACATTACAAAACATTTACTAATAGAGATTTTGATTCAGTTTCCACCATGATTGATTTCAGATTGTGATTCCGCCATGGTTGCTCCTTACACATACCGTAACTATGGAGAGATGCTTTAAGTCTATGGCTTCTAGAAGATAAACTAATTGTTTGTTTCTCTATTCTGGTGGCCTAAAAAGATTACCACTTTTTGTGCCCCTCCCCACTTTAGGCTATATTTAAAGCCATGCATAAAGATTAGCAGATGTGTCCAAGGTGGCAATGCCTTGAAGCCTTGTGCAACGTTCAATGTATTAAACTGTGTTGATGGCATCTAATAGCAGTGAAGATAAAGCAGTTGAATATGAGTGTGCTTTAGTTTGTTCGTTTCATTCCTGGTAACATTTTACATATTCTGGCTATGTTATGGGATAATAAAATAAGCGGCAAAATGACTCTACATCTTCTGTCTCCTGCTGTGCATACTGTGAGAGTGAGCAGAATTACATTTAATATAAACCTGGCTTATATTAAACTAATCAACCACACAGTGGCATTTACTGGAGTAAAAAAAAAAGGTTTTAAAGCATTAACAGTGATTGCTTGCTACAAATGTACAGCAAAATATACGAAAATATCATGTTTAATACCCAAAATTATGCCTCTGGCATAAGACCTATGCACAAATGCATGAATTGTCAAATTAGTTAAAATTAAGAGGTTATTTGGTTAACCTCACTTATAGATTTAACTCCTTAAAGATATACTATCATAAAAAAAGAATAATTGAATGACATAAAATGCACAGCTGGCAACGCACCAAAAATATATTTTGATTGAATAGTAAAATGATAAGAGAAAAGAGAAATATGCAATTAAGCAGTAAATCCTCAATGTCTGATTCCTCGTTGAACATGTGATATGATATGATATGATATGTACATTAACATTTTAATTTGTAGTATTTAGGAAAACATGCTAAAGGGTGTTTTTTTTATAAATGTGGTTGTAAAAGCTAAATGTATTCTGTGTATTAAGGTAAAAATGCTTGAGTGTGCAGCTTTCCCCTCAACCCCCCTAATACTTACTTAAACCCGATCTCGATCCAGCAATGTGCATGAATATTAAAAAAGAATAGCGCACACATGCAAAAGAAATTTTCATGGATAGTGTAGGACCCACTGATAATGGGGTACTTTGACGTAGTGGTGGGCTTGAGCACTATATGGCCATATGGTGGGACCAAATCCCCATTTTTATTTATGGATTGTCTTCAAATGTGGTAGTAATTTCTTTTGCATGTGTGCGCTATTCTTTTTTAATATACATGTCTTTTGGTTCATAGCTGCACCAGCTTTAGAAATACATGGGTATGCTCCCCCAAATTTTTTGCTTGTTTATAATGTGCATGAATGCCAAGGCTCTCCCGGGTCTCTTACTCCTCATTGGCTGAGATTCAGCAGCAGGAGCCATTGGCTCCCACTTCGGTCAATCACAGCCAGTGACATGGGGTCAAGGCTGAGCGTCACCTCGGGAGCAAGCATGCATGAATGGGTGCCTTTTTAGCAAGTGGAGTGCCAGGCATGAGGGGACGGGAGCTGCTGGTTCAGGCTCTCAGCAGGGCACTGAGAGGCTGAGCCCTTTTATAAAAAATATTTAAAGCTCTCTTTTCTAGGTTTCCAGTTTAGGAACTACAATGAACACTGATATACTGACAGATAATATTTTCAATATTTTCCATAACTAAAAAAAACAAAAAAAAAACACAAAGGGTAAGTATATATTAAAAGGGTATGCATACATTCAAATAGCCTTACAATTAAATAATAACTGTTTAATATTGTTTATATGAAAAATACATTTTGAGTTTAAGTTTAAAGAAAAATGGATTCATATATCTGTTCCTCAAGGTGAATATGGGAAGGCTCAGTTGATCATGCCGCTCGTTGTTTTTGCAGTGAAAAGAAGATTGGAGTAAGAAAGATTGATTTATAAAAACTGAAGGGAAGGAGAGTAGTGGCTTTACACATTTTAATCCTGACCATTACAACTGTGTTTTTCTTTATTAAGTTGGAGAGAGAACATCTAGTCATAGAACTGACTGAGGAAACTTCACACTGAACCTCATGCAACTCAGATTCTGTGCCTCTTCACTCTTCCTCCAGACTCTGGGACCTTGATTTCCAAATGAAATGCAACATTTTCCACAGTCTGTGATGATTTGGGGAGCCAAGTCATCTGGTGTGGGTCCACTGTGTTTTATCAAGTCTAAAGTCAGTGCAGCTTTCTACCAGGAATTTCTAGAGCACTTTATGCTTCCCTCTGCTGACCAGCTTTATGGAGATGCGGATTTCATTTTCCAGCAGGACTTGGCACCTTCCCACACTGCCAAAAGTACCAATACTTGGTTTTATGATCATGATATCACTGTGCTTGATTGGCCAGCAAACTCGCCTGACCTAAACTCCATAGAGAATCTGTGGGATATTGTCAAGAGGAAGATGAGAGACACCTGACCCAACAATGCAGACGAGCTGAATTCCACTATCAAAGCAACCTGGGCTTCCATAACACCTCAGCAGTGCCACAGGCTGATCACCTCCATGCCATGCCGCATTGATGTAGTAATTCATGCAAAAAGAGCCCCGACTCAGTATTGAGTGCAAACTATACTGTACATGGACATACTTTTCAGTAAGCCAACATTTCTGTATTATTTTTTTTTTTTTTTTTTGGTCTTATGTAATATTCTAATTTTCTGAGATACAGACATTTGGGTTTTCACTAGCTGTAAGCCGTAATGATCAAAATTAAAAGAAAGAAATGCTTGAAATGTATCACTCTGTGTGTAACGCATCTATATAAAATATATGGGTTTCACTTTTTGAATTGAATTACTGAAATAAATGACCTTTTTGATGATATTCTAATTTTATGGGATGCACCTGTATATAAGAACATTATTTTTACTAACTTTATACATGGTTATTGTTGCTTTTTTCGTGCATTCAATAATCACTGCTATTGTTATTAGGGTTTTGACACACAGAAACTATAAGTCCTCTTTACAAATTCCCTCCATTGTTCTCTATAAAGTGCTGGATGTAAATGGACTTGTGTTCATTTACACCCGGCTACCTCTAGGTCAGATCTGGCGGTTGGGTGAAAACAGACAGCTGGTTCACTGACATCCAGCTGCCCATAGAGCAGGTTGTGTCTGTGTGTGCTCTGCATATGCGGAGTGGGTATAGACCTGTTATCCATGTTATTTGCCCTGACGAACACCCTGCAATGCACTGAGCGCTGCTGAGCGGGGCATCCTTAACAACTAATGAGTCATCAGCTGTCAATGGGTTCCTCGCTGAGAGATTATTAGTAAAAAAAAAAGTTATGGTTAAAAATTAAAGAAAGAAACAGCGTAGGGTTTCCCCATGCAAAAATAAAAAGAAACAACGTGGACCCACCAAAATCTGTACCAGGCCCTTATTCCGGCATGCAGCCTGGCAGGTCAGGAAATAGGTGGGGGGGACCTGTGAGTGCCCCCTCTCCTGAACCATACCAGGCCATATGCCCTCAAGATAGGGGGTTGATGCTTTGGGGCAGGGGGGCTTTTCCCTCTACACCCCAAAGCATCTTGTCTCCATGTTGATGGGGACAAGGACCTTATCCCCACAACCATGGCAGGTGGTTGTAAGGATCTGCGGGTGGGGGGCTTATTGGAATCTTGAAGACCCCTTTAACATCAGCATGACACTTTTTGGTGAATGGGTAGAGGTACTATGTACCTGATACTCATTCCAGATTCTAATAAGCCCCCAGCCCTCAGACTCCCACAATCACTGGCCACAGTTGTGTGAATGAGACCCTTGTCCCCATCAACATGGGGACAAAGTGCTTTGGGATGGGGGGGGAGAGCTCTCCTGCTCCAAAGCACCCACCCCCCTATGTTGAGGGCACGTGACCTGGTATGGTTCAGGAGGGGGGGGGCACTCGTCCGTCCCCACCTTTCCAGACCTGCCAGGCTGCATGCCCAGATAAGGGTCTGAGACGGTTTTTGAGGGGGGACCCCACACCATTTTCTTTATTATAATTTTGGTGTGGGTTTTCCCTCCAAATCCATACCAGACACAAAGGGCCTGGTATGGACTGGGGGGGGACCCCATGCCGTTTTTCTCTTTATTTTTTTCAATAGCCATGTGTCGGCAATTGTAACTGCAAATCATTTTAAATGGGATTTTTTTCTTAAGAAATCTAATTTTTGCTGCAGCATGTTTTATGCATGCTATAGATGCTCCACTTTACAAGCACATTAGGGAACCCCCCAGGCATAGGTATTTAAAGGAATTTTTCATTTTTATTGTTGCTCTTTAAGCATAATTAAAATCACTACTACTGAAAAAACAATTGTTTTTATTAAAAAAAAAGTACCCAGACCTCTATACCTCTTTATGGCCAATTACCGTATTTATCGGCGTATAACACGCACCCCAATATTTGGAGAGAAATTTCAGGAAAAAAGCTTAAATTTAAAATAAACAGCTTTGAACTCAGAACATTTTTTTTTTAAATCAAATGATATCTCACCAGTTCCCATGAATGCAGCATCATCAGCAGTGTCCAACAATGCATCCTCATCAGCAGTGTCCATAAATGCAGCCCACCAGCAGTGTCCATAAATGCAGCCCACCAGCAGTGTCCATAAATGCAGCCCACCAGCACTGTCCATAAATGCAGCCCACCAGCACTGTCCATAAATGCAGCCTATGTTTGTACATAGGCAGATCCGCATCCACCAATTTAAGCCAGGATGCCACATCCGGGGGGGAAGGGGCAGCCCATTTAAGAAGTATACCTTTTTTTGCATAACACAAAAGGTAGGAGATCAGCAGCTTGGAGTGATGCGAGCGCTGATCATCCTCATGGATACTTAACAATGCCAACTCGGGGAAAGCTGCAGCAAGAGCCCCAGCCTGGCATTGATAGCCCCAAAAACAGACGCCCAGTAAGCAGCTATAACCAGGCAGTCCCAGAACATGTGAAGATAAGACTCCGGGTGGGAACGACAACGATGGCAAACATCATCCCTGTCAGGATAGATACGATGCAACCTCTCAGGAGTATAGTACACCCTATGAAGGAATTTCACCTGAATCAATTTATCCCTGGAGGGGATGACCAACCTGGGACGCGCTTCTAAACATGCCTCCCAGTCCTCCCTCTCTAATCCAGGGATGTTAGAGCGCCACTGCAACCAGAGTCGCTCAAGTTTAGGGGAGTCCGCACCCAGGAGGGAGGCATACAGGGTAGACAAAGGTTTTGTCAGATCCCCAGGGGCCAATATTTTTTCAATGGGATCAAATTGGAGGAGAGGAGGCTCCCGAAAACTGCATCCGCAGGGCATGGCGTAGCTGAAAGTACCGAACCCTCATCCACAGAGGCAGCCCAAATTTCTCCCTCAACTGGGAAAATGGCAGCACACCGCTCGAAGACAGGACATCGGCCAGAGTCTTAACCCCGTACCGCGCCCACACCTGTGGATCCGGGAGCATACGCAAATGGGGCAGGAAAGGGTTCCCCCACAGGGGATGCTCCGGGGACCACTGGCCTGGCTGAAGGAATTCCTTGCGGGCCGCAACCCAAACACGCCAAGTAACCCGAGACGGGCCAGACACGACCTCATAGGCCCTCGGACCTCTATAGACAAAGTTCCGCAAATCGGTCAGGGAGCCCAGGTGAGCCGCCTCCAAGCAGGTGGCAGCGTTTAAAGTGGAACTCTGAAACCACCAATGAACCGTCACCAAAATCGCCGCCCAAAAATAAACCAGAAAGTTTGGTAGCGCAGACCCCCCAGGCTAGGAGGCAGCCACAAGGTGGATTTGGCCAAACGCGGGACCGAGCCCCCCCAAATAAAGGATCCCACATATTTATCCAAGTCGCAAAAAAAAACGACCCGGAACCCAACAGGGGGTATTGCGAAAAATATAGGTGAATTTAGGTAATATCATCATTTTAAGGAGATTGATTTTCCCCAAGAGATTCAATGGAAGGCTAGCCCAGGAGGAACAACGCGCCCTCAAGTCAGCAAGCAGAGGTATTAAATTTTTGTCCACAAAAGAATCGAGGGGCATAGACACCTGAACCCCAAGATAGCGGAATTCAGTCACCCAACGAAGGGGGGTCTGCTGGGCCAGCTGCACCGCCGAGTCATCAATCGGGAAAAGCACTGATTTGGTCCAATTAATACGAATACTGGAAAAATCCCCAAAAGTATCAAAAATAGTAAGCACTACCCGAAGAGAGGGACCCGCGTCCTGAAGGTAAAGAAGGGTATCATCCGCATAGAGAGATATCTTCTCCTCCAGGGCACCTAGGCGCAACCCCCGTACCGCATCCGCCGCCCTGATCAATATAGCAAGTGGCTCCAGGGCCAGAGCAAAAAGGCTGGGAGACAAAGGGCACCCCTGCCGAGTACCGCGGCGATGTGGGAATGAGTCAGAGAGGTCACCATTGGCGAACTCGCACTTTGGGCTCACAGTACAGCAGCCGCAGGCCATGTAGAAACTTAGGGCCAAAGCCAAACCTGCGCAGAACCTCCCAGAGATATTCCCACTCCATCGAGTCAAGCGCCTTCTCAGCGTCCAAAGATGCAATAACCCTGGAGCCAGTGTTATCATGAGGAATGGAGAGATTGAGAAACAAGCGCCTAATATTAATGTCCGTACCCCTACCTGGCATAAAACCCGCTTGGTCCACATTAACCAATTCCTCGATAACCGTGGCCAAGATTTTAGCAAATATCTTGGCGTCCACATTTAAGAGCGAAATGGGGCGGTACGATGCACAGTCAAGGGGGTCCTGGCTCGGCTTGGGGATGAGGACGATCACCGCCTCCTCCATCAAGGTAGGGAGGGACTCCAGGGAGGCAAAGTCCTACAGCAGAGAGAAGAGGCGTGGCGCGAGTATGTCCTCATGGACAGAGTAAAACTCCCCAGGTAGTCCATCCACACCCCACGTCTTACCCTTTTGCAGCCAAGAGATCACCACCTGAATCTCCTCCAGCGAGATCGCCCCATCCAGGCGGTCCCTAGAAGAGGCCTCCAGGACAGGAAGCCAGCCAGGTCAGAGAGAGTACAGGTAGCCTGAATAAATGGATTAAAAAAATTCCGCAAAGCGGGCGTTCACTCGATCTGGAGAAGACACAAGCTCCCACCCCAAGCCTGACAGAGCCCACCAAAGTAGTCAACGACTGACTCCGTGCCAACCAAGCCAGAAGCCTGCCATTCTTGCCACCATGTTCAAAAACCTGCTGAGCAGAATGCACCATGGCTTTGTTAGTCACCTCCATGCGGAAGACAGAGAGAGTGCGGAGAGCCTGCTGGAACTCCGTGTGTCTCTCCGGGGACGGGTTAGAAGCATACGCCTCCTCCAGGGCAGCCGCCCTCCCCTCCAATTCCCCCGAGGTCCGCCGCTGAATAGAGGATATACGAGAGATAAATTCCCCCCTAATCCAAGCTTTAAAAGAATCCCAGACCACCGGGGGTGAAGCGACATCAGCATTGGATTCCCAGTGGGCAGTAATGGCCCCAGTCATCTGCGACTGCAGTCTGTCATCCTGAGCCCAGTATTTTGAAAGTCTCCAGAGCCTGGGTCCCACAGCACGAGAGAGTTTGAGGGACAGGAAGACAGGTGTGTGGTTGGAAATGCCACGGGAAAGGATCTCCGCCCCCTTAATCAGGAGCAGAAGAGGGGCAGATGCGAAGGCCAAGTCAATGCGCGACAGCGCCCGATATGAGGCAGAGTGACACGTATAGGCCCTGACACGTGGGTTTAAGAAACGCCACACCTCAGTAAGGGCAAACGCATCCGCCCAGCGCGGGAGATCCGGAGAATCCCTCCCCGCAGCATGCAGGCTGTCCAGGCAAGGATTCCATAAGGGAGTACAGTAGTTGGGCAGAAGCAGGGGGAGGCAAGTACACCCCCACCAGCACCAGCGGGACACCATAAATTGTAGCAGAGATAATCACGTATCTACCACCCGGGTCCGTTTTAATGGCAATCACATGAAAGGGGAGGGACTTATGCACCAGTATACTAACACCCCTAGCATAGGACGAGTAGGTTGCATGGTATTGGGGTCCCACCCAGGGTCTCCTAAGGCTGCACAATCTGGATCCCTGCAGGTGCGTTTCCTGCAGCACACAGATGTGGGGATTATGCTGCCGCAGGAACTTAAAGACCAGCGAGCGCTTAACTGCAGCATTGAGCCCTCTAACGTTCTAGGAAACTATCTTTAAAGATGGCATGATAAAAAGGTAAAATATGCATAGAACATGGACAGCAGCCGGCTGCAGGGAGCCCCCCCAGCAGAGAGAAAGTCCCTCCACCGCGCAGGCCCCCCACAGGCGGCAACCCCCACCGGATAAGTCAACATACACAAACATAAGTTAGTCAATTCCCACCAATGACAAAATAGCAATGCAGCACTCTAAAAACAAAAAAAACAAAACAGTAAAAACAAACCCCCAAAACTGGCAGCATGTACCAGTGTAACACCCCCCAAACCGCATCACCAGCCCAAACATTGGTGCGCATAATTCCCCAAACCGTGCAACAGCACATCCAACGGGAGGGGTGATCACCATCAGAGATCTTCCCGTAGAAGCAGCGGTCCTTGCAGCAGAGATGCTGAAAAAGTCAGGATAGTCAGGTACTCAATATAAAAAGTAAACTCCTCGCCAGCCAAAAGTACACTCAAAAAATAGGTAGGCCCGGCCAGCCTCACCACCCAGAAACAGAAGGGACTAAACAATACATACCCGGGGAGCACCAGGAGTAACCCCACATGGGTGCCCCAAGGACAAAAAGAGTGGGGAGAAACAAAAAGCATGGATAAAAGAGAATCCTGCAGGAAAGGCATTTTCCAAATCTTCCAGCCCAGTTCTAAAAAAAAAGGGGGGGGGTAGAAGGAGGGAAATCCAGAGGGCCACATCAGGCGACAAGTGCAACACAGCCAGCAGTAGAACAGTCTCCTGTAGTTCCAGGGGCACAAACTTAAAGGGACTCAGCCCTACCCAGCAACCCCATCCGAGGGATGCCAAGCAGACCCAGAGCCCAGGTAACAGAGCAACAAAAGAAAAAAGAGAACAAACTGCTCAGTAATCCACAGGTAGGAACGGCAATTTACTCAACGTTGCGGGGGCAGAGTATCCATCCAGGCAGAGACATCCGAGGGGTTCACAAAAAAAACTAACAGATTCCCCATCATGAACCCGTAGGCGCGCAGGAAACAGGACACTGTATTTGATGCCACGGGCACGTAGGGCAGCTTTAACCCCATCAAAGGACTTCCGGAGCTTCTGGGTCTCAATGGAGTAGTCCAGGAATATCAGGAGCTTAGCATTCTGGTAGGAGAGGGCACCCTTCAGCCTAGCCGCCCTGAGCACTTCATCTCGGTCCCTGAAGTTCAAAAGACGCAGGATCAGTATGCGGAGAGGCGCCCCAGGAGGACCCGGTTTAGGTGGGACTCCATGGGCCCTCTCCACAGTGTAGAAGGGGGAGAAGCGAGCTTCCGGCAGTAGGGACCGAAACAGTTCCTCCACAAAAAGAGTAGGATTGGACCCCTCAACCCCCTCAGCCAACCCCACAATGCGGAGGTTGTTGCGCCGATTGCGATTCTCCGCATCCTCTGCTTTATACTCCAGAGCCCTGACTTTGCGGCGAGCGAATCGCTCCTGTATGGTCCCCGACCAGATCCTCGGTGCGGCCTAGGTGCTGCTCCGATTTGGACATGCGGGAACGCAGCTTGTCCATATCCTGTCGAATAAGCCCCACATCCAGCTGCACTGCTTCAATTTTTGAGGTGAGAACAGATTGGCAGGAGACTATAGCCACCATAACGTCCTCTAGTCTCAGCTGAGATGCAGAGGAGGAGGAGGAGGACTCCGTTTGAGACGCCATGTTGGAACGGGTGCGCGGGCTTCCCGCCACTAGGCCCGGGCCACTTGGGGAAGAAACCTCCAAAACGGCCGGAAATTTTAGCTTTTTACCCCTCGCCACTTGCCTCGCGGACCTCCGGCGCTCGAGGAGCAATCCAATGCAGGATCAGTAGCTGTAGGGGTAACACAGCCGACAGAGTAGTTAGAAAGTCCAGCAGAGCTCCGGCAACTGCAACCGCTCAGGTCTCCATCTTGGCCATGCCCCCCCCCCAGGTACCTGTAAATTTAGTGGCCAAAATTTCCAATGAAAGGTAAACTAGTGAAGAGGCCTACAGGATAGTGAGCATGACAGATGAGAGTGATGGGGAAGCCTCCCTTTTAGAATCAGGCTCAAAATATGAACCTGTAGAGACCAGAGGCACCCTGACAGGTAGCTCACACGATAAAGTACTAGTGCCAATCTACCTTTTGGTGAACTGGCGAGCACGAGCGGCCTAGTACATCCTAGTCTTAGAAAAATTATTATGCCAGGCCATATTCTGGGCAAATTGTCTATTCAGGAACAGATGGCCACCTTCATTGCATATCTAAACGAGGGATTCTTTGAAGTGAATATTTGTAGGACAAAGAGGTTTGGGTCCCATTGTTTAGCTAAATGAGCTTAGGCACAGAAGTGTCCAAGAAAAGTATTTTCACATACAGAGCTAGTAATTCCAATATTTCTCCTGGCAACTTCACCCATCCTGTATACCAGGGTCCTCTGTGAAGCTATATTACATTCCCACATTGATATAACTCTAAATATTTAGCAATTTACTGCCGCAAACCAAGATTCAAGCCTTGCCAGAGAATTTGCATGGAAACATATCACGGTTTCCAAATGTAAGACTTTTTTGGGCCTAACCTTTTAACATGGGAAATACTAAAAAGAATGAGTTGTGGTCATATTGGTCCACAGGCCCAAATAATTATATGCCCATGTTCTCTGCTATCATAAACAGGGGTAGATACGAGAACAAAATGTAATTTATGCATTTCAGTGACAATGAACTCTGTCATCCTCGGGACAATGAATATGATTGGCTCCACAATCTGTTTATTCTGACAGCTCCACAAAATTCGTCCCCTCGTAAATCACTTTAACCAAAAATTTGCAGACTTGTATACACCCCAACAAGATGTCTGTGTAGCTGAGTCCCTCAATATTTTTTCTGGCCGCCTTGCTTTCAAAAAGTTTTTCCCCAGCAAGTGTGCTAGATATGGGGTCAAAATGTATAATCTCTGTAAGAGGGCAACAGGCAATACAAAAAGGTAGTCATGTGAAGCCCCGTCCTGCCAGGGAGCAGTGGCAAGATTGGTTGGAACCTGGTGTTACCCTTCTTCCAAAAGGGGTGCCACTTGTACGTGGACAATTTTTATACAAGCGTGCCACTTTTTAGACACCTTTTTGAATTAGAAATTGGCTGCTGTGGCACCGCACGATCTAATAGCTGGGGTTTCCCCAATGGATTGTAAATACCCAACTTAGACGGGGGGGGGGGGGGGATGTTGTCTGCTTGAGAAATATTGAACAAGCAGGATGTTTTCATCCTGTCCTCTATTTACGCAGATACGACAGTCCAAATTACAAAAGTGACTGGTGTTGTTAAGAAGCCCCCCTTTTGTCCATGACTACAACCTTATCATGGGAGGGGTGGACTTCAATGACCAGATGATGGCACCATTCTTAATTTCCCATAAGGCCAGACACTGGTACAAGAAAGTGTCTATATTTAGCCCAATAAGCCATGTTCAACGCTTTTCTCCTATGCAAAGCGTCAGGAAGAAGTGGATCCTTCCTAAAATTTCAGGAAGAAATCACAGCTTTTGTATCCAGAAGGTGCTGTGGCCCAATTTCCCAATCCAGATGCAGTAAGCCGGCTGCATGAGTGGCATTTTCTGGATGTCCTCCCTAGTACCCCAAACCAAGGAGCACCCCAGAAAACATGTGTCTGTAGTAGATGTGGTGTGACAACCATTATTTTTGTCCCTCCCATCCTGCCCAACCTGGTTTCTGCCTTAAGGAATGTTTCCATTGTTACCACACACTAGTGGAGTATTAGTATACTGTACAGCAAGGCACAATCTAGGACACACATTCACAAAGGGTCTCGAAAGATGTTAGATAGTCAGGAAACTGGCTATCGCATTTTAAAAGAACCTAGCCTAATAAGTTTACAAAAAAAGTAAAAAAAAACAAATAATAAAAAAAACAAAAATAGTTGTCATTTTGTTGCGGTGTTGTTCTGTTGTTACTGTATTTTATTGTTCATTATTGTTTGCTTTGTTGGAATGCCATTCAGCTGCAGCACTGATCTGTTTATTCTGACAGCAGCAGGGTGTGCTTTCAGAATATATATGCCAGTGATTGAAGCACTATAGGAGGAGATTTATCCACCGCAGTTAAAAAAAAGAACATATATGCTGAAGCATAGGGCCTGAGGTGGTCAGTAGGTAAATTGTCCCTACGCTTTGGCATCATTTTTTTCTTTCCCTTTTTTTTGGCAGAGAATGCTTCATCCACATTTATAGTTGTGAATGGAGGAATCTGTTAGGTTCCTTTTTTTTTCGTTCAGCCCATCAGTTAATGTTTAGGTTCGTTTTTAAGCTGGTGGTCAGCATTTATGTAAAAGCAATCCTATTGGCTAATTAGCTGCGAGATTGGTTTTACGAGCAGTGGGAGGGAACATCCCTCCCTCCTCTTTCCGCCTTCCATGGTTTTCTCGAGCTCTGCTGTCTCATTGGGAAACTCAAGAATGAAGCCGGCAGTTCTGCCAGCTGACCATAGAGCTGATCAGAGACCAGAAAAGTTCCAATCATCTCTATGGCCTAAGAAACCAGAAGCTACAAGCATTTCATCACTTTGGTTTTACCAGATATAAACAGCGCCATTTTTAAATTGGGAAAGCATCTGATCACACCGATCTTGGTGTGGTCAGATGCTTTAAAGGCAGAGGAGAGATCTAGAGTCTAATAGACCCTAGATTTTTCAGAAAAGAGTACCTGTCACTGCCTATTGCTATCACAAGAGATATTTATATTCCCTGTGATAACAATAAAAGTGTTTAAAAAAATGAAAGGGACAGTGTAAAAATAAAATAACAAAGCAAAATAAATAATAAAAAAAAAGATGAAAGCATCCCTGTCCCACCATGTTTGCATGCAAAGGAGGGAATCAAGCAGCGATCGTGTGTCGTATGTAAACAGCAATTGCACCATACATGTGAGGTATAACCACGAATGTCAGATCAAGGGCAGTAATTCTAGCACTAAAAATCCTGTGTAAATCTAAAGTGGTAACCTGTAAAGGCTTTTAAAAATGTATGTAGTTTGTTGCCTCTGCACGGCCGTGTGCAGGTTTAAAGGATGTCGTGTTTGGTATCTAGTTATTCTGTATAAGATCATCTTTTATATATTACGAAAATATATTTTACGAAGCAAACATTTATTTTTTCTTTTCTTTTTTCGATTTTCAAAAACTCACCATGCCTCTTATCAAATTCCTTGGGGTGTCTAATTTCCATAAAGGGGTCATTTGGAGGGGGTTTTAATTTATGCCCTTTGAAAGCCTAAAGGGAGTGATTGGTTTTCGGCACCTGTACATGGCTAGGCTTCCAAAAAGTCTCACACGTGGTATCCCCATAATCAGGAGAAGCAGCAGAATTTGTAAAGAAAAAATATTGTTTTTTGTCATGTTTCAGAAACTTGTGGAAAAAAATAAAATATTCCATGGGCTCAACATGCCTCTCAGAAAATATTTTGGGGTGTCTACTTTCCAAAATGAGGTTATTTTGTGGGGGTTGGGCTATCTTGGCATTTTAGGGCCTCCAAAACTGTGATAGGTTGTGAGGAAGTGAAACAAGCTATTTACACCCTTTGAAATCGTGAAGGCACTGATTGGTTTTTGGCATCTGTATACGACTAGGCTCCCAAAAAGCCTCCCACACGTGATATTCTCATACTCCGGAGAAGCAGCAGAATCTATTTTGGGGTGTAATTCTACATATACCCATGGCATGTGTAAGCAATATATCAATAAAGTGTCAACTTTGTGTTAAAAAAAAAAAAAAAATGTTCAGAACTTTGTGGAAAAAAATAAACTATTCCATGGGCTCAACATGCCTATCTGCAAATAGCATTAGGTGTCTACTTTTCAAAAATGGGTCATTGGGGGTTGTGCTTTCTTGACATTTCAGGGCTTCCGAAGCTGTTATAGGTAGTGAGGAAGTGAAATGAGCAATTTACACCTTTTGAAAGCCTGAAGGCAGTCATTGGTTTTCGGCACCTGTGCGTGGCTAGGCTCCCAAAAAGTCTCACACATGTGGTATTCCCATTCTCAGAAGAAGCAGCAGAATGTTTTGTGGTGTATATTTTTCACATACCTATGGCATGTGTGAGCAATATATAATTTAAGTGACAACTTTGCGTAAGAAAAAAAAAGAATTTTGTCATTTTCATTTTTACAAAAATAAAATATTCCATGGGCTCAACATGCCTCTCAGCAAATAGCTTGGGCTGTTTAATTTCTGAAAAGGGGTCATTTTGGGGGTGGGGTGTTATATTGGCATTTCAGGGCCTCCAAAACTATGATAGGTAGTGGGGAAGTGAAATAAGCAATTTATGCCCTTTGAAGATGGTGATTGGTTTTTGGCACCTATGTGCAGTTAGGCTCCCACAAAGTCTCACACACGTGGTATCTTTATACTCAGGAGAAGCAGCAGAATGTATTTTGGGTTGTAATTTCACATATACCCGTGGCTCGTGTAAGGAATATATCAATAATGTGACAACTTTGTGTAAAAAAAAAAAAAAAAAGTGTATTTTTCCAGAAATTTGTGGCAAAAATAAAATATTCCACGGGCTTAACATGCCTCTCAGAATATAGCTTGGGGTCTCTACTTTCCAAAAAGGGGTCATTGGGGGGGAGGGGGGGGTCTGTGCTATAATGGCATTTCAGGGCCTCTGAAGCTGTGTTAGGTAGTAAGGAAGTGAAATTAGCAATTTACACCCTTTGAAAGCCTGAAGGTGGTCATTGCTTTTTGGCACCCATGCGCGGATAGGCTCCCGAAAAGTCTTACACATGTGAGATACACTCACACACACATGGGAGAGCCTGGGAATAGCAGCAAGAAGAGGGCCCTTTTCTGCTCCCTGTAGAAGGGATCAGATGGCTGTAGAGCTGCATGGATCACTTCTACAGTAAAGCCTATCGCCCACTGCAGTTGCAGCCATGATCCTGGTATAACCACTTCAACATGAGGACATACATGTAAATCCTAGGGCATGAAGTGGTTAAAGAAATGTTAAGTAGATTTGGAATTATTTTTATTATACTCAGCACTAGCATAATTATTTAAAAAAATATACTGTAGCTTTTTTATTTGGCCAAATAAATATGAAATATTTCAAATAAATATTTTGCATCCTCTTTTGCAGATAATAGAGCTTTAAGCATACATTCATCTCTACTTACAGCCTGTTGAAAAATATCTAGTTTAGTTCAAAGGTGCACATAAAAGTGGATGATGCATTAGCAGTTATCAATTCCCTATGGTAGAGTCTAGTCTGAAGTTTTAAGGCCCGTACACATTTACCGATTGTCGGCCGAAAATGTTCGGCCGCCGAACGATCGGCCGATTGTAGGCTTGATGCTTCCGACAGCCGACAGCGCACTTTCAGCCGAAAAGAATCTGTCGTGCAAGCATTAAAATTTTTGTTGGCCAACACCAGAACGGCCGATTGTTCGCCAGTCAGTACAGAATTCGGCCGACAGTCAGCAGATTTGCAAGACTGGGCATGCTCAGAAAAGAAAAAAGACCAGGAAAGTTAACCATCACATGACATCACTTCTGCAGTCGGCTGTTGTTGGCCGACAAACTTCGTGTGCAGTCTTTTGCAGTTTTCAACATACAAGACAGCCCTCGGACAAAAGACGGACGATCGTTCGGCCGACGATCGGTACGTGTGTACAGGGCTTTAGTCAAACAAATTGAGCTAACCCACACTGCTCTGAAAGTAATTTATGTATATACACTGTATATATATATATATATATATATATATATATATATATATACACACACACAGTATCTCACAAACGTGAGTGCACCCCTCACATTTTTGTAAATATTTTATTATATCTTTTCATGCTGACAACACTGAAGAAATTCCACTTTGTTATACAAGCTGTACACTCACTCCTTTACATTGTAGCAGTGTAAATTTGCTGTCCTCTCAGCCATACACAGCCATTAAGTGAAAATTTTTAAATTGGACCAAATTAGCCATTTTCCTCCCCCATGTCACGTGACTCATTAGTGTTACAAGGTCTCAGGTGTGATTGGGGAACAGGTGTTTTAAATTTTGTGTTATCACTCTTACTTTCTCATATTGGTCACTGGAAGTTCAACATGACACCTTTATGGCACAGAACTCTCTGAGGATCTGAAAAAAAAAAGTGTTGCTCTACATAAAGATGGCCTTGGTTATAAGAAGATTGGCAAGACACTGAAACTGAGCTGCAACACGGTGGCCAAGACCATACAGTGGTTTAACAGGACAGGTTCCACTCAGAACAGGCCTCACCATGGTCGACCAAAGAAGTTGAGTGCACGTGCTCAGCGTCATATCCAGGGGTTGTCTTTCAGAAATACACGTATGAGTGCTGCCAGCATTGCTGCAGAGGTTGAAGGGGTGGGGGTTCAGCTTGTCAGCGGTCAGACCATACACCGCACACTGCATCAAATTGGTCTGCATGGCTGGCTTCCCAGAAGGAAGCCTCTTCTAAAGATGATGCACAAGAAAGCCCACAAACAATTTGCTGAAGACATAGAGACTAAGGACATGGATTACTGGAACCATGTCCTGTGGTCTGATGAGACCAAAATAAACTTATTTGGTTCAGATGGTGTCAAGCATGTGTGGCAGCAACCAGGTGAGGAGTACAAAAGCAAGTGTATCTTGCCTACAGTCAAGCATGGTGGTGGGAGTGTCATGGTCTAGGGCTGCCGGCACTGGGGAGCTAGATTTCATTAAGGGAACCATGACAGCCAACATGCACTGTGACATACTGAAGCAGAGCATGATTACCTCCCTTCTGAGACTGGGCTGCAGGGCAGTATTCCAACATGATAACAACCCCAAACACACCTCCAAGATGACTACTGCCTTGCTAAAGAAGCTGAGGGTAAAGGTGACTGACTGACCAAGCATGTCTCCAGACCTAAACCCTAATGAGCATCTGTGAGGCATCCTCAAATGAAAGGTGGAGGAGCGCAAGGTCTCTAACATCCACCAGCTCCATGATGTCATCATGGAGGAGTGGAAGAGGATTCGAGTGGCAACCTGTGAAGCTCTGGTGAATTCCATGCCCAAATCGGTTAAGGCAGTGCTGGAAAATAATGGTGGCCACACAAAATATTGACACTTTGGGCCCAATTTGGACATACAGTCAGGTCCATAAATATTGGGACAATGACACAATTCTAATCTTTTTGGCTCTATACACCACCACAATGGATTTTAAATGAAACAAACAAGATGTGCTTTAACTGCACACTTTCAGCTTTAATTTGAAGGTATTTACATCCAAATCAGGTGAAAGATGTAGGAATTACAACAGTTTGTATATGTGCCTCCCACTTTTTAAGGGACCGAAAGTAATGGGACAATTGGCTGCTCAGCTGTTCCATGGCCAGGTGTGTGTTATTCCTTCATTATCCTATTTAAAAGGAGCAGATAAAAGGTCCAGAGTTCATTTCAAGTGTGCTATTTGCATTTGGAATCTGTTGCTGTCAACTCTCAATATGAGTTCCAAAGAGCTGTCACTATCAGTGAAGCAAGCCATCATTAGGCTGAAAAAACAAAACAAACCCATCAGAGAGATAGCAAAAACTCTAGGTGTGGCCAAATCAACTGTTTGGAACATCCTTAAAAAGAAAGAACTCACCGGTGAGCTCAGCAACACCAAAATACCCGGAAGACCATGGAAAACAACTGTGGTGGATGACCGAAGAATTCTTTCCCTGGTGCAGAAAACACCCTTCACAACAGTTGGCCAGATCAAGAACACTTGCCAGGAGGTAGGTGTATGTGTGTCAAAGTCAACAATCAAGAGAAGACTTCACCAGAGTGAATACAGAGGATTCACCACAAGATGTAAATCATTGGTGAGCCTGAAAAACAGGAAGGCCAGATTAGAGTTTGCCAAACAACATCTAAGAAAGCCTTCACAGTTCTGGAACAACATCCTATGGACAGATGAGACCAAGATGAACAACTTGTACCAGAGTGATGGGAAGAGAAGAGTATGGAGAAGGAAAGGAACTGCTCATGATCCAAAGCATACCACCTCATCATCAGTGAAGCATGGTGGTGGTAGTGTCATGGTGTAGGCATTTATGGCTTCCAATGAAACTGGTTCTCTTGTATTTATTGATGATGTGACTGCTGACAAAAGCAGCAGAATGAATTCTGAAGTCTTTGGGGCAATATTATCTGCTCATATTCAGCCAAATGCTTCAGAACTCATTGGACAGCGCTTCACAGTGCAGATGGACAATGACCCGAAGCATACTGCGAAAGCAACCAAGAAAGAAGTGGAATGTTATGCAATGGCCAAGTCAATCACCTGACCTAAATCCGATTGAGCATGCATTTCACTTGCTGAAGACAAAACTGAAGAGAAAATGCCCCAAGAACAAGAAGGAACTGACGACAGTTGCAGTAGAGGCCTGGCAGAGCATCACCAGGGATGAAACCCAGCGTCTGGTGATGTCTATGCATTCCAGACTTCAGGCTGTAATTGACTGCAAAGGATTTGCAACCAAGTATTAAAAAGTGAAAGTTTGATTTATGATTGTTAATCTGTCCCAATACTTTTGGTCCCTTAAAAAGTGGGAGGCACATATACAAACCGTTGTAAATCCTACACCGTTCACCTGATTTGAATATAAATACCCTCAAATTAAAGCTGAAAGTCTGCAGTTAAAGCACATCTTGTTTGTTTAATTTCAAATCCATTGTGGTGTTGTATAGAGCCAAAAAGATTAGAATTGTGTCAATGTATTTATGGACCTGACTGTATTTACCTAGTGGTGTACTTGATTTTATTGCCAGTGGTTTAGACAATAATGGCTGTGTGTTGAGTTATTTTGAGGGGACAACAAATGTACACTGTTATACAAGCGGAACACTCACTACTTTACATTGTAGCAATGTGTAATTTCTTCAGTGTTGTCACATGAAAAGATATAATATAGATATAATAAAATATTTACAAAAATGTGAGGGTGTACTTACTTTTGTGAAATACTGTATATACAGTGTGAGGCCCTACTACTATGTGAATTTACAGTAGATAGAAAGGACACAGGATTTTTAAAGTTAGTGTTTGGGAGGCTCCAGTATGTTTATTGCAAGCGGAGAAAAGTCTGCAAGTTTCCTCTGGTGTTTGTAATCCCAGATCTGGGCCTGAAGTTAAAAGGTTCTGAAGTGCCTTGGGTGGGAAGGAACCTTCAATCCTGTTTCTGGCTAGATCCCTGCAGCCGGTGGAAGTACACAGGTGTGCAGGGTCGATTAAAGCCTTATCAGAGCTACTGCAGTTGCAGTAGCTGCCATGTAGTGACAGAGCTCTGCCAGGAGAGCTGGGAGTTCCGGTTGGAGACTTCATCTCTTGTGTGGGGGATTCCTTGCCCAAGGACTGGGAAAGTTTTGAAGTTTTATGCAGGTCTGGGATGCCAAGAAAGCTGAGGTGGCTAGTGGGTCCAAAGCGAATGAGGGTATCTGGAAATCTGTCAAGGGAGCAAGCTGGAGGTGCTGGACTAACCCTGTCAGAAGGCTAGTAGTGGGCCTATACAACCCTGGTTCTGCAACCTAGGATGAGAGAGCCTGAGGAACCCATTGTCTGGGAGACCATAGAGAGCAGAGGTGCCGCTGAAAAGAGAACCAGGTGGCTTGGTGTTTTTCAGTTCATTGTTTTTCTGTGAAGTGAAACTGAAACCCCTGTGTGGAAACTCATGATGTAAAGACTTTCTTGTCATTTTAATAAAAGTGGGCTGCCGTGCCCTTAAAATACAGTATGAACTGGCATGAGCATGAACTAAAAAAAAATACATCTACCACTGAGCTAACCCCCCCCCCCCCATATCAAAAATGAGTACTAAATGTGCTTTAACATTAGCTTGCAAATGTGTCTTTAATCTAAAAAAAAGTGGCCAATAACTCAACTTTCCATTATTAATCAGGCAGATACAAGTTTAAAGGAAAAGGATAAAAACATGCTTTTCATCAGTAAATGTTTTCAACATATTTCTGCAAGGAAAGGAAACAGAAATGTCCTAGTGCATGCATGAAAATTAAGTGACGAGTTTTGAGGGATCAGTCTTGTGTCTTGTCAGAACTATCATTATCTAAAACCTGGCTTGGACATCAAATGAACGTAAAAGGTAAACAAAACAAAGATAAAATGACAAACTGAAAAACAGAATACAAAATGATATAGGGCAATAAAAATTATATTTTAAATTGTGATACAACCTTATTTTTGCCTCTAGGCATTTTCATTCTTCACAGTTTGACCTGCACCAGGCAAGAATAATAGTGTAACTCCATGTGGAAATTACATATTCATGTATTTACAATCATATTTATGTCATTGTTTAACAAATATATGAAACAACTGAAGCACTCTAAGTCTTTTACAGAGGCATCTTCACAGTGCTAACCTGCACCCTAGGGCAGTCTATCTTGAGCATCAATCCAAAGGTATGCATTCTGCATAGAAAACAGGCATTGATAAATCTCTCTTATTGCTGTTTCATTTGAAGTGAAACAAAAAGCACAAGGTTAAAAAGAACTAACAATAACATTTGCAGCTCTCCTTTCTTTTAAATCAATTTTTATAAAAAAAAGGAGCCCTTACCTTTTGTCAGATTTTGGGTTCTTTACAGTGGCCTTTGCTTTGACAAAGTATGAGCTTTTAGTTCAGATTAGCCATGAGTTCCAGCCAAACCCAAGCTACTTACATATTTCCAAACAGGAGAACTAAATGACTAAATTTTGCAAATCCCCCTTCCACCCAAACCTCTAGCTTCTACAGTTGTCACTACCACATGATTGATGTTGAATTTATATTGTGAGACACTGTATATATTCATATATATATATATATACAGTAAACCCCCTCTCCATTGCGGTTCAGTTTTTGCGGTCCCTTTATATTGCGTTTTTTTTTGTAATGTTATTTTACTATATAAATCATTAATAATGAAATATTTTTGTGTTTTCCATAGCTCTTGCTATGTCTCTCAGTATCTTTTATGTGTTTAAATTAGTTTCTATTGTTTTAAAAGTGTGTTTAAAGACCTTAAAATGCTTTTACACGTACAGTGACAGTAAAAAAAACATGCCTACAATGCATTTTAATAGGGTTTTTCTATTTCGCGGATTTTCACTTTTCGCGGCTGGGTCCAGAACATAACCCCCGCAATGGAGGGGGGTTTACTGTATACTATGGCATGTGTGATTTATTTGTTTAAGAATAAATCAATGTACTATGTATGTACACAGTGAGTGGTAGACTGGGGGCCTTATCCAAGATAAGGTTATGCTCTAGGTTTTGAGGGGAAACCCACCTTTGCTGCTTTTTTGCATGCAGCCAGGCTCCACAGGAAAGGATGGGGCAGCAGGCCTGAAGCCTCTTTCTGAACCATATTAGGCCAATCCCTCAATGTACTTAACACTGGGAGAACATCTTTTCTAGGGGGCACACATGACATTGCATCTTGTCTCCATGTTGATAGGGTAAAAAGGTTTATCCCTACATCCATGGTCCAGTGGATATGGGGCTTGTGATGAAGGGACTTATAGGAATCTTGAAGCAGCCTTTAAAACAAGGGCGCCCCAAAATTTTCACCTCTCCTACATGAATGAGTTAGGAATACATAGTACCTTTTGTTACTAATGCACTCCATGCATGATGCTGGGGCCATGACAGGAGTGGCTGTGGACAAGGAGGCAGAATAGGCCGCTCTGGCAGCTGAGGTGGACTGCAAACTAGTGTCAGCTTGGGTGATAGAGGATGAGGAGGATAAGGAGGGTTTAGTAAGCCATTCTACCACCTCTTCTGCATGCTGTGGTATATCATGGGCAACATCACTAAACAGAGACAAACATGCCCTGCCTGAGGTCCGACCATGTCGACCTTTGCCTGTGGACACAGACGCTGTTGGCCCCCTCACAGTGGCATGGGAACATCTGGCTCTACTTGTTGGCCTCCCAGACATGATGAGGGGCTTTTTATCCAAATGTAAAAGATATTGGGAAATGGGTGATTTAATGCACTTTATTGAATGAAAAGTGGTGTTTGGTGCACTTTAAATTGAGGACTGCCGCTGACAAAAATGTAAAAACTATAACAAAAAATAAATAAATAATAATAACAAAAAAAGGGGGAACACCAGCATTGCAGTAAGAAAAACTGCAGCTGAAAATTAAAAAAAAAAAAGACGCAGCAACCAAAAAAAAAATGAAAAAGGGGTATATAGCACTGTATACAGCACTAAATGTAATGTAATGCTGTTTAACATTGCACTATACTATCACTGAACTGAAACTACTCAATGCTCAAACTACACTGACATACTACACTATACTCACACTACACTTACACTACACTGACACACTACACTATACTCACACTACACTGACACCCTACACTTTACTCACTATACTCACACTACACTATATTTACACTACACTGACACTCTACACTCAGAGTCACAATAATACTAACTAGCTATCACTGAGCCCTGCTCTATTTATCTCTACTTCAATAACAAATGGTTCCTGTGGCAAGGACCATTTTATAGTGTGGGGTGGGACTATAAGCACTGAGCCATGATTGGGCAAAGTCATTATCACTTTGTTCAATCAGGGCTCTGACAGTGCTCTGTGCCCAGACCAGTGGTTAGGTGCATTGCTTCATCCAATTAGGCCCTAGAATGCACTGTGCATCCCACTTTGAGTGTTTGTTGAACGGGTGATGTTTGGACCAAACTTATGCTCCATCTGAACAGCTTGCCCAATGCTAATAGCCAGCTAAAGAGGTGGATATACAGCAGCAACAGGAGAGCAGCAAACAAATACTATTAAGTGTAAAGTCTAGGAGATCCCTACACATATTTTAACTGTAGAAGAACATCTCTTATCCTGGATAAACAATGTCAGATTGTCCTCCTTTTAGATAAGCTATATTAACAGGAGGTTAGGAGGCAATTAGCAGGGCAATCTACCTATTTAAGGTCGCCATCGGTTGTATCTTCCTTAAATTACAAGTTATTCATGGCTTGCAGGTAAGTAGTCTAAGAGGCTACCTATAGCGCTTGCTTTAAATTACAATAAAAGTGAATATACTAAACTTCATAAAATTAATATATAACAAATATAATGTGTAAAATTATAAATTAATAGATCATATTCCGTATACCATTAATAAATATAAAATTCAAAATTCAAAAAAGTCCAATAAATATATATCATAAAGTGAGTCCTTTGTGCAAATTTTCAAATAAAAAAATCCAATAAATGTGCAGTATGAAGTGAGTCCTTTGTGCAAACTTCCAGACAAAAAGTGCAAGTGCTCAGCGCGGTGATTACTCTGTCCACTCAGTAATAATCCTAATCTTTGTGTTATCACTGTGACAAAGGTAAGATTCAATCACTTACCAGATGTTGTGGGCCTTATAGCACTATGACCAATCAGGCTTGTATAGCCGTCCAGGCTAAAAGGTTTTTTTGGCTTGCTTCAGGTGGATAAGGTGGTAGGATCTCCCTCTGTCTCCTCTCCCCTCATGCCAAAAAAAGATATAGAAAAAAGGAGCTCCAAATAGTGTGATATCCTTTAAATATTTTTTTTCCAAATTGGGCAAAAATATATACACAGTATCGTGCAAATAAAAGCAAAAACAGCAAAAGCAAATAATAAAAAAAGATCGGGGTTTGTTTCTCCCGAATGCAGCCCTGGTATGGTCGCTTATGGCCGTGTGTTTCAGCGCAAGCCGATCAGCGTGGAAGCAAGCGGGAGAACTTCCGGCTTGCGTTCCACCTACGACACACGTTACCACGCTGTGCGTTCCAAACTGACACGTTTCGTCACTTCCGGTGACGTCTTCGGAGATAGCGACGCACAGTCTTTCCTTCTCGTAAATACTGCTCGTAATACCCCTTTGTCCTGCCTCTTCCTTTTTACTCCGGACATAGATACAAATTCCAGGAGTGTCCCCGCAAGCTAAGCTGGGTCATATATTTTATTACTATTTATTCTCGTTATGACTTTCAATAATAGCGGGCCGTAGCGGTATACTGTATATGGGATAGTTATTCCCATATCCAAATTGCACTACCGCATGGTTATATATTCCCCAAACATTTAAAATCACATTTTATTTAATAAATATTCTAAAGTTAAAATCATAAACCCCTATTCATAAACACTAAAATTCATCAAATTATACAGTAAATATATATTATAAGTATTTTCAACACTTTTAGGGACATTAAAATTAATCATTAAACTCATGTTAAATATTAAAAATATAAATAGCAATATCATCACAACCCCTTTCCTTAATATTAAACCATTCAAGTTAAAATATATAAATTAAAATCATATTTACTATATATTACCCCATATTTTATTATTATGAACACTATTTTTTTAAAATTATGTAAAATTATAAAATCAAGAGGAATTCATGTGTACTAAAGAGGTGTATAATATTTCAGAGATATGGTTTTGATGTAAATATATGTTTCATATTTTTCTCTTATGATCATGGATTTGATATAAAACAATTTACATCCATTTCAATATTCATTCCTCCAGGTTGTAATGTGCATAATTGATATATCCACCTTGATTCGTTTTGTGACACTGCGATTCTCATATTCCTCCCCCTCCAGTTATTTTCTATTTTGTCAATACCATATTCATGGCTTACTCGGCAGACCTGGTCACCAAGAAGGAGTGGGAGTATTTTAGGGTGGGTGAGTACAAAACCTTCACCCTGTATGTAATTAAAAAAATACAGAACATTCTTAACAAACCCCCAGGAAATCCCATCATATCAGCGATTAAAGGGCCCCTTGAGCAGGTAGGTAAATTCTTGGACTCTTTAAAGTATGGTGACAGATCTGCCGTTGTTTTTCCAAGATACAAGAGATGATAAAATAGGTGGAGGTGCAGAGTGGTGTTTTACTTGTCAGAATAGGCTAGGAATCCCTCTACATCAGTGGTTCTCAACTCCGGTCCTCGGGACCCACTAACAGGCCAGATTTTAAGTATTACCTTGGGTAGATGCAGACTAGAAAACTGCAATCACTGAGCAGCAAATGAGATCACCTGTGATGTAATTTAGTTATCTTGCAAACCTGGCCTGTTTGTGGGAACCACTGCTCTACATAGACATCACCCGGGGTAGGGGTCCACACTGGTCATTGCATATACGTAAATAATTTATCAAATAGAAATTTATGTGGATATTACTGAAATAATCAGTTGTATTAGTGTGTCATACGTTCTCACCAGTATCTCATCTAAGATGGCGTTGGGTGTGCACCTCAAGCCTCGTTTCCGTTTTAATTGGAAGAGCTGCACATACGTCACTTGAATAATAACCACTCAAAGTGGCTCACACCATATCCAATCTAAGATGACATCGGGCATGCACCTCAAGCCTTGTTTCTGTGCAGAGTTGGAAAACTGTGCATGTGTTGCTTAAACAATGACACTGAGCAACTCACGTTGTTTCTTAGCAACGTGTGAACTCAAATAGCTAAAAAACTGATCAAAAGAAAAACTTTCCTGGATTACTAATATAGACTGCTATTACGTATTTAAATTAAAATGATGACTCCGCACCACATCGCTCAAAAAAGGAACACGACTTGACGGGGCAGTGTCAATGCAATTGTTGAAGCTGAAGGAACAGAGCTCCAAACATAATCTACAGTATAAGATCAAATAAGCCCATAAACATCAATAGGGACTTGAACAAGTCAATCTCACAGCAAAATTATTATTGCTGTGAACGACATGTGTAAACTGTATAATAACTATTTATATAAGGAAAAAGTAGATTACACGTAAAAAAAATTGTTTATACTGTAAAATGTTATCTTTTCTGTGTAAATCCCCCAGTTTTCTTTAGAATATGTGATACACCCACCAGCGAAAAAAAAATATATGTAAACATGAATATCCGGTGTACAATATAGAACAGAGTGAACAAAATTAATAGCTAACATAAATTGACATATATTAAAAATTCATGATGTATTAGTAAAATGGTTAATGTCCCACTCCACATTCATTCCATATGGGTACTAGGACTTTAACTCATAAAACTAAAAAGTTTACAACCTTAAAACTCCCCCTTTATTAGAACCACCTCTTCATGGGGGCACATATTTATCTATTATGAGAAACTACGTGCCCTCAGGGTCTCTATTATGATACCATATGTAGTGTTTTAGGGACACTATGGTTGGTTAGACCCTTTTTAATATTTGCAATGTGTTCATTTACTCTTACAGGGAAAGATCGAATAGTCCTCCCAACATACTGTTTCCCAGTCCTCAGAGTCCACAGTCCATGGTAGGCTTATTTACCCTCCTTAGGTGGTGGATAATCACATCTTGGTGACTCTCATATTGACACTCGTGGCTGCTATCCACAGTGATTTGGATAAACACTATTTGGATTTAATGAGTGGCCTTTTTCACCTATATTCTCAAACTTTTCCAGTTAACACAATTTTCTGCACCTATTTGCACTTTGCACTTTAAATCGAATTTGCATTTAGATATGTGTTAATGTGCTTTCATTTGGACTATGTATATATTCATTCATATTGTTTATTTGTATTAACATAGTCAAGCTCTTGTCATATTTACATAGAGCAGCACTTTTAGCACAGTATTTTTATTTAATTATCACACTATGTTTTGTCAATTGTGGTGCTAAAAACTTCCAAATTAATAGCACAGCATTCATTTTATTAGATACTCCCATAAAGTTATTCAATGATCAAGGAAGAAAGCTTCTGAAAGCACACATGAGGAACTGTTAAGAATAAAACAGGGTGTTCAATCTCCACAACAACAGGACCTGGTAAGAATTATTACTCAATATGGCTCCTAATTGGAGGAAGTATGTGTGATATTGACTAAACTTTGGTTATCAGAACTAGAGGAGATTGTATGCCTAAGACCATTATTGGTAGCCAGAAGAGCCAAGAATTTAAGGGGTGAACTCGTACAGTCAGAATTTATACATTCACCATACATTCACCGATGTGGACCACCAAATAATATACCATATTAGGCTGTTCATGAACTGTGGAACAATGAGTGTTCTTTATATTTTGGAATGCCCATGTAAAAAATTGTATGTTGGCAAGGCAAAATGCCAACTTCGGGTTGGCAAACATCTCAGCAGTATCAGAAATAAGGATGATAGTCCCATCGCTCAACATTTTGTGACTGCTCATAATGTGAGACATAATGGACTCAAATTGAAATGCTTCTATGTGTTGAATCTCTCCATTTGCATGGGGTGACTTTAATATGTCCATCTGCAGAAGGAGAAAGAATGGATCTTTAAGCTGGTTGACCTTGGTCCCAAAGGGACATAACACTGAACAGAGTTTTCAAGTGTGTCTGCATCCTTAATTAACTAATCTTTTCACTAATATCCTTATTTTTTAGTAGGTAATAGTGCTTAATATTAGGTGTAACTGTTGTAAAATGTTTATTAGGTGACATGGATAGTTAAGCCAACTATGTGGGTCTTCTTTCTCCTTCCAGTGCAGTACAAATCCCCAATGAAATCCTCATTAGAGTTAACAAATTTAATGAATGTATTCTTAGATGATTGAATAGGGATAATGTTTGCATATTTAAAAACTTTAGGGTCCATTTAGGACCAATCTACACTTACTCTATATTTTATGTACTATATTATGCTATGTTGATAGTAACATTTTGATATGACAGCTCCTGGTGGAGGAATAAGGAAATGGCGGCAGGAGCCCTTTTAAAGCAAACTGATCAGCCCCCATTTAGTCCTGACGAAGCTCACGTGACCCTGTGAGAGAAATGCATAGACATGGTTATGTCACTACGCCCACGCTCGAGGCTACGCTTGGCGGCCTTCCATCAGCCACCCCATGCTGACCACTGCAGCTATGTAACTGTATCACTTGATCCATCAGCAAGCGGTGTCACAGCACAATACACAAGAGAGACATGACAGCTGGTGCTCTACAAGGAGAGCAGATGTGTGCAGGAGTGGTGAGTGATTACAAGTACTGACCAGCCTTGGTCAGCAGTGGACATTGTCTCCCAAGATTGCAATATTGCATGCTAAGGTATTGAGCTTCTTTCTGGAACAGTGTATTTGGCTTGACTGAACTGCATAAAACATGCTGGCCTTTAAATATGACCAGAGGTGCTCACTTGATGCTACCTGCTGCCTTATTGCTGCTATCATGTCCCTTTCCATCTTCTTGGCATGTCATTGCCCCTCACTGCTCTCCTATTGCTGCTGTATATTCACCTCTTTAGCTGGCTATGCTGTTTGGAGGAATCAGCAGTGCTGTAGACAATCCACCTTGGCATTAGTTGAAATTAAAGGGACAGTCCAGATAGTATACAATCAGTGCTGAGAACTGGTCATTGCCATCAGATTATTTATCCCTTTCTTGAACATCGTTGAGGTGAAAGGAAAGCTAATTTGTTTGTGATGGAAAATAATGGGGTCTGGCAAAGTACAATGTTCAGCTCTTTTGTATAAAGAAATCCTAGTGTGCTAGGATTGGGTGACAAAGGTGACAAAGAGAGAAAACAGGCAAAAAGCTGTGTCACAGTTAATGTCAATAGAAGCAGTCCTCCTCCAACACAGGATGCTTGTTTATTTATGCTCAGGCAAAAAGGGATTTACAGGGGGGAGGTAGCTTCAATACAACCAATCACAGACATGTATATTTTCTTTCTTTTTTTTTTTTGGCTTTTTTTTTTTTTTTTCAACCAATTTTATTGAAAACCAATCCACAATACATAGTAAATGCAGGAAAGTGATTAACAACAATTTTTCAATAACTGTAAAGTAGGGGCAAGAGCCTCAGGAGGTTGCATGCAGGAATAAATAACAACATTATAGGGTCGGTGCATCATTGCAAAACATACTAGAATCCTAGTTGGATGGATAATAGTAAACCCCTAGAAAGTGTAACCCACTAGTGGGAGGAGGAGGGAGGACAAAACATGGAACAAGGAGTAGGACAATGGGGGGGGGGGGAGGGTTAGAGATTAGACATTAAACCCAACCTTCCTACTGCTACTAGTCCTGACCAGGGATCGAGTACTGAAAAGTTGTACTGACGGAGCCAGAAGCCACATCCCTGGGCAGCAATTTCTGGTAATCCTGCCATTTAAGAGTAAAGCGATCAGAGGATGATTTATGATTAAAGTCCGTATTGAGACGGTCCTTGAGGAGGAGATCCTGTAGTTCCTGAGAGATCTGCGATAGAGAGGTGCTCACCGGAGAAATCCAATTAGCAAGGATAGCTCTACGAGCCACAAGTAAACACATAAGAATCCACAAACGAGGGTGTGGTGGTGAACGGTCTGTCCATATCTGAAGTTGTTTGTCCCAATATCCAAATATGAGGAGGAGAGGGTCCTTTGGGAGCTGGATGAGGGTGATTCTCTTAATGAAAGAGAGCACTTAGTCCCAAAAGACGGATATATACGAACATGCCCAAAAACGATGGTGAAGGCTGGGCCTGTTAGCTTTGCAGTACGGGCATACACTGCCTTGTGGGTTGCCTTTGGTGGAGAGAAAAGGGATATGTGCTCTATGAAGGATTTTTAGCTGAGTTTCTCTCCAGGCTTCATTGGGTGTCAGACGTAAAGTCCTTCTGTAGCCCTCAAAGATCTTATGTACAATATCCTTTAGCGGGAAGTCCTTGGCCCAGTTGGATGCTGAAGTGGAGGCGTGTCGGTAAGAGGAGAGTCGTTGAAACAGTTTGTATATATCCAAAATACTGTACTTTCCCGTGGCCAGGAGTGGGTCCGTGAGAGGATCCTGAAACCTCCGGAGGGATTCCTTGCGAGAGGGATGAAGAAAGCTGAAGCATTGGAGTATAGAAAAGGTCTGAGACACTGGCAGATGAAAGTGATCCAGTAGGACTTTGGTCGCCAATGGTGTTCCTAAGTTGGGGTCGCACATGTCGGAGAAGTTCACCAGACCCCTTCGGGACCAGTCCGTAAAAACTTTAGAGTGCAGACCTGGTAAAAAGTCCGGGTTTCCCAATACTGGCAAATGTTTGGAGACATGTAGGGGGAGATGGAGCAGCTTCCTGGTTTCTCTCCACGCTATCACTGTGTCTCTCAACAAGATGTTGTGCTGAAGATGGGGTGGCATAGATTTCGACATGTATATTTTCAAAGGTACACTAGAAATGGGAGTGCATGTAAATGAACCAACTGAGCCGTGTGCAAGAGTCTCCAGCCATTGTTTGCAAGGAGAAACCATGCACTATTGCTAACAATGGGACCTACGTAAAGGAAAATGGCTGTACCACTATACAATGGAACTAGCGTAGATTCTCATGAACGCGGTCACGCCAGTACATACGCATACACTCCCATCATAACCTGTTAGAGTGAATATAGTGATAGACGTTGAATGACGAAACTAGTAGGGCGGGACTAGGACGCTGGACACTACTGCACATGCTTGATTTGCAGCTCTGATAGTGACAGCTGGAGGCGAAGAGCAGATTGTAACACACTCGCTGGAACCCTTAGCGTCAGGAAGACACTTGATAAATGTGAGTTTTATTTACTTTTAATAAACGAGTTGTTTTATGGAATCACGCTATGTGGACTTTTCTTTCCTCCTAAAACAAGGTACATCCTTATCTACTACTATTAGAGTGCCTGCATGACGGGGACAACATAGAGTGGATTGTGGACCTGTATGCTGGATATATTATATAAAAAAGGTGCACTAGCTGGTTTATGACTTTACTAGCCACTCCATCTGGTGAGTCAGTTTGGGGTGATTGGTGGAAGGAGCACACAATTTTGGCAAGTATTTATTCACAGAAGATTTGTTGCACGCAATTTATACTCTCTTCTGCACTTTATTGGATTTCTTTGGGACTTTTAAGAATATTAAGGATATTGTTTATCATTTTATGCATTTTTCATCACCTACTTATTTCACTGAATTTATTCACTGATATGATTTTTTTTTTGTATATATATATATATATATATATATATATATATATATATGATTATTCTTTCATTTTTTAATATTTTTTTATTAATCAATAGAAATGTTGATAATTATTATTTATTAAGATTATTGCACTTGCACTTTTTTGTTGGAGATAATTGGATATTATCATTACTAGTCTGGACTTGCCCATATACAGTAATTCTTTCATGATAACATCTTAAAAAAAATACTTAATGTTTTATTAAATCACCCTGTTTGTTTAAACTTAAAAGTGCCCTTATTACATACCCTTCAAAGTTCAAATGAGAAACATAGTTACACATTTCCCAGGCCCCCCAGTTATTGGCACAACACAGCTTGCACAAAAAAAAGTGTGGCTTTATTGTTCTAAATAGTGGCCGTAGCTTTAACCACCTGAAGACAGGATTGTTTCACCCCCCAGGGTGATGGTAACCCATAATTCTCAACCAGGCAGGTTATGGGGCTCCAGGGTGTTTGCCTAATTAGGAGGGAACTGGCTTGTTTAGAAAAATCTATGTTGGTGCCTGGAGCCTGGAGATTGTTTAGCGAACCCGGTGTGATGACATTTCCCATCCCAAGTCCCGGTTTTCAGAACTGGTCAAGAAAATGGTCTGTGGCAGACAGACGAGGGCCTGAAATGGAAGACCTGAGTAGAACTGCTGTATGTGTAAGCCAGGAAGCTGAATAACTATTTTGGTGCATGTGTAAACCAGGAGCCTGAATTTACTGTTGCTTTGTGTTGATGGTGAAAACCCTGTGTGGGAAACATACATTGTATGGACTTTTTTTTTTAGTTTTTCTTTAAGAGCTATACAGCCCTGAACTTTACACTATCTCTTATATTTCTTTAGTTCCTGAAGTGCCAGGACAGGAGAAACACCCATAAAATGACCACATTTTGGTGAGAAAACACTCCAAGATATCCAAAGCACAGTGAGTTTTCAGAGAATGAAAATGTCATTCTCTGCACAAGTTTTTGGAAATTGCAGAAAGAAAGTGAACATGTATTTTTTTACGCAGAGTTGACAATTATTAATACATTTCTCACACTCGCCATAGGCATATGTAGAAATAGAAATACACATCAAAACACATTCTGCTACTCCTCACAAGTATGGGGATAACATGTGTGAGACTTTTTCACAGCTTAGCCAAATAGAGAGGTCCAAAATCCAAAGAACACCTTCAGGCATTCTAGGGGCATAATAGACACATCTACAACATGTAATTTTTTGACTACCTATCATATTTTTTGAGGCCCTGGAGCACCCGAACAGTGGAAACACCCATGAAATTACTACATTTTGGAAAACAAACACCCCAGTGCATGGTCAATCTTTTGAAGAGTTTGTTTTTTTGCCACACATTTTTAGAAAATGCAGAATGAATATGTAAACTTACTCACTTAAAATGTACATTGTGAAGATTCCACACATTTACAGCCATTAATTCAGTGTCATGTATTCACTCTGCCCTGTTGATAGGCACTGCTCTGTCACACATTTCACAGAGCCTGCCTAATAAACTACAAAGGTTCTTAGAGGAGGAGTTTCAGGAAGCGGAGTTAGTACAGGAATCACTGCTTGCAGACAGCAAGGTACCATGGGATACATAGTCCACATAAATTGAAAGTGAACAAAAGAGGATAAGGAAAAAAGCAGGAAGGGAATCCATAAAGTTGTGAAAAGAGATGACTAGTGGACAGGCAGCACTTACAATATGAATGAAGAGTTTTCAAGTGAGCTTATATTGGATTGTCAAAAATAACTATTGTTTGTATTGCAATTGCAATTATGATGTTGTTATAAAATAAAAGTGTATGCTGTTCCTATGTATGCTTGCAATGCACTTGCCTTGTTTGTTATTGTTCTTCGCTTATCTTTTTGCAAAATTTCAATAAAAACTATTGAACAGAAAAGTGTATGCTGTTATAGATTTCCTTTAATGTATACTATGGGCAAGGCTAAAAGGCTGTATTTGAGCGTCTTGCAACCACAATAACATTCCCCCTTTTGTTTTTAATAATTTCAAGTTGTCTATATGGTATGTGAAGGTAAGACCATGGGACATTTAGTTTTCACTGCAAAATGCTCTTACTTAAGCATTGTTAATCGTACTCTCTGTTTGAGGAGCACATATTTGCAACAGATTTAATTTGATATAAAAAATAAAATTACAATTTAGCACCTATTTATAATATAATGCCTGGGCACCTACCTCCGTTTGTGTGCTTCTTTTCAACATTTATATTCTACATGTTAATATTTTTAGGGAAAATAATTTGTAAAATAAAGTATTCAGCATTTTCATTGGTGGCGATAGTTAAAAATTGTGTATTTTTCCTGAGCCTTTACTGATGCATTTGGGGAAAGTTTTTTTTTTTTTTTTTTTTGCCTTGGTTGTAAACCATGCATATTGAATCTGTGTAAATATTTCAATGGCAGTGGAACTTTTCACATAATACTTAACGCAATGAATAATCTATAGATGCATTACATTTATGCCATTATTTTATATATTTTTACTCAAAATACGTTTTGTCTATTCTGGTTATGCTGAAACCCATTAAGAGCATACAACTACTCCAGTAATTAATTTGTTAGTAGAGTTCAGAAAAATCAAAATTGTTTTTATACACAGGATTGAGGTGTAGAAATTTGCATTCTATCTACTATCATCATATGTTAGCTTCCATCAGCACCTTTGCTTTAGCATCAACCTATGCATAATTCAAGGTCTCCAGTCGATTTTTTTTTTTTTTAGCGCTATATAAATAAGAACCAGTGACTTTTGTCAGTTTATTGGCTATATTGAATTAGAAGTAGTTCAAGACTTATGTAACAATATATTTGGAATGACACCTTTGGTCACTATTAGAACAAAACTAAGCATGTTTTGAGCAGAAGTTTTATTGGTTTGAATTTGCTTTGCTGTCATTAATATCTTCAGACAGAAAGCAAACATTGCATCAGCCAAGTAAGCAAGCTCTGTGGGAATAATTAATCAGGTACTGCTCTTTCTTCTGCAATTCTGCATTATAGCCCTATTGTTTTGAGAGGCAGCAGGCCCTTAAATGGAAACTATTTATTGTTTTCCCTAAGTTTTTATTGCATTGTTTACCAATTGCCTTAGATTAAGTTCACACTAATGCGGTGTGGGAGATGCAGTCATCTGTGTTAGCCTCCTGCACCTCATTCACTACCCTTGTGATCTGCTGCGGGTGTCAATACAAAGTTAATGACACAACAAATGCAGGTTGCAAATGCAGTGCATTTGCCTGCACTGGATTGCCCAGAATTGCATGATACAAAATGACCCATAGATCCAGTTGTGTTGCTGCTCCAAAAAAAAAATGCATGCATGTCTTTGGCGCAATGCAGTGCGATTTGAGCCCATTTAGAGAACTTTTCTATTTTTTATTGCAGGTATTAATTTTATAACAACAACAGAGGGATACCCTCTTAGCCATCAGTACAAGCTGTATGCTATTAACAGATGTAACAGTGTCGTTTATAATGTACTTTTCAGGGTATATATATCAGGTATAGAAAAATATAAATGTATAATTAAAATAAAAATCACACACAAAAAAAGAGATAAACTCAAAAATATAAAGGGGGAGATGAAAAGAAGCATGAAAAATAAAAAAAAATAAAAGGAGGGAAAAGAAGAGAAGAAGGGGGTAGGTCCCGAAGGATTCGGGGGGGGGGGGGTAGCTTGAGCAAACTTCTGAAGCCAGGTCATACAGAGAAGATCAGGATGTGGTACTGAACTGGACGTGAGATGACAAAATATATTTCAGAGTGTCTGAGGTAGAGATGTCGAGCCAAATTAACCAGAAAACTTTATATTTCTCAAATGTATCATTATCTAATGCAAGCATCTCTTCCATACACATCATATAATTTACAGTGGAAACCCACAAGGATAATGGCGGGGAGGAGTAATGGGGTGAAAACTGTATTCCAAAAAAAGTAATCAGTTGTCTTCCTGCTGACAAAAAAAAAAAATCGCAACAGGCTTCATTTCCATGGAGCCCGGGAGCATAAATAGAAGCGCTATTTCCAGGGGACTCATCATAAAGGCTATTGTATATGGAAACAATCTGAGACCAAAGAGATTGAATCTGAATACATTCCTACCAGATCCAAAGATACACACCTTCAGTCAAACCACATTGCCAGCAATTGGTGGGTACCGATGGGAACATCTTATGTAGGGAGCGAGGGTCCCTGTACTATCTGAAGAGGAGTTTGAAGTTTTTTTCCTGCACATAACAAGATATTGTGACATTATGCGTAAAATGGAACGAAGTCCGTCAGTCAGCCATCAGTAGTTCTTTTCCCAAATCTGTGGACCACATCATTGAGAGTTGATCATGTAATAATGGAGTAGTTTATAAATTGAGGAAAGTAGATGTCTGGGTGTCTCAGACAGGGAACACAGCCGTTCCTAAAGTAAACAGATCGGTGCAAAAAGAAGATAAACTGAGGGAAGTAAGCCAATTCCCCTGGCCTGCTGGGACGACGGGCCGGCCAGAACTAGGGTGAATAAAGGAGCGTGCCGCCGGCCAACAAGAACGAGTGAACTGGCCCACCATGGAAGAGCCAATGCCCTCAGGCAATGCAGGGCTATCGAACAATGTGGTAAGAGGGGACAGGTCTAAGGAGGGAACACAGTCCTCTTTTGTACCACATTTGTACTTCAGTGGTGGTCAAGGGAGAAAAAGAGGAGAGCCTCTTTAAACCCTGCTTGTGACCCCAGAGAAGAGCCTGTAAATAAAACTGAGAAAGGTCCTTCCCAACCATAGTGGATGCTTTTGTAAAGGGACAGGGGAACCATTCAAATACCCGTGCCATCAAAAGCTGCTTTGAGGTAAAGTTCAAAATCTGGTAGCCCGTCAACCCCTTGAAGTTTGGGGTAGGTGGTAATTTGTGCCGTAAGCAGTATAAAGAAGGATCACAGGGAAATAAATGCTTAGGGACAATTATGGGGACGGTCTGAAAGAGATAGAACAGTTTAGGGAGAGTGTCCATTTTAAGTGTGTTTATGCGGCCGAACCAAGGTAGTGTGGATTATAGTGTGAGTTATAGGCATCCAGATCCTTCACGAATGTGGGCTAGTAAAGGAAAATAATTCAGGGTGTAAAAGACCGAAAGATCAGAAGGAATTGTGATACTCAAATATGAGATACCTTTAGAGCTCCATTGAAAAGAAAGGTTAGAATGTAGTTAAGCAAGAGTGATTGCTGGTAAGTATATGTTAAGTGCTTCTGTCTTGGACATGTTCAATTTAAAGTTACTAAATACTCCGAACCTACAGAATTCCTATAACAGGGAAAAGTAGAGAGGTATGAGGTTGTTGGACATATACAAGAAAGTCATCCGCATAGAGGGAGAGTTTGTGATGTAGGGAGGGAGTTTGAATGCCAACAATGGAATTATTTTGTCGGATGCCCAAGGCTGGGTGTTCTCCTACTAAAACAAAGAGTAGGGTGAGAGGGGACAGCCCTGTCGAGTGCCGTTCAAAATGTAGAACAGTTCAGAAGAAGAACCAATAACTAATATGGATGCCAAGGGTCGAGAATATATTGATGTGACCTTAGAAACAAAGACGTTACCGAGACCTATCTTTTCAAGGGAGAGACATAAAAACTGCCAATTTTTTTGGTCAAATGCCTTCTCAGCATCCAAGGTAGGCTTTCAGCTTGTGTCTCTTTATGCAGGAAATTAGATGAATGGTTTTTGTGGTATTGTCCCTAGTCTCTCATCCAGGGACAAAACCAACCTGGTCTTTGTGTATAACTGTGGATACAAGAGCAGATAGCCAGTTAGCCAGCACTTTAGCAAATAGCTTTATATCTAAGTTGAACAGGGATATCGGATGGTAGCTGCTACATTGGGAAGGGTCTTTGCCTGGTTTAGGGGGAATGGAGATGTTAGCGGATAAAAAAATCTTTAAAAGAGAAATGAGAATTGTTGATTGAATTGAACGTCACCGTCAATAAAGGGGCAAGAGTGACTTAAAGTGTGTGAGAGTAAAGTGAGGGATGGATGACTTGTCAGAGAATGAGTCCGTGGGTGGGGACAGAGCAACATTGAAATCTCCTCCCAGGATGAAACTGGGACCGCCAAAGAAAATTATTCTGTTGAGAACAGTAGACAGGAAACTACCTTGGTCTTGATTGAGTCTATATACATTTGCCACTGTGAAAATAGAAGATTACAATTTTAGTTTGAGGAAAATAAACTGACCAGAGGGGTCAATAAGTGTATCTAAAACTTCTGGATTATAAGATTTATAGAAAGCTATAGAGACCCCCTTCCATTTGGCTTGTGGGTTGGTACTGTGTGGAAATAGCGAATGTGGAGGACAGGAACCCTGTCACTCCTGAAATGCGTTTCCTGTAGAAGTAATATCTTAGTAGAAGTAATATCTTAGTCTGATATTTATGAAAATGATACCGTATGTGGCTCCTATCCGGGGTGTTAAAATCCCTACAGTTGAAAGAGGATAATGCGACAACACTATGGAACATCATGACAAAATTAAAAAAGAATAATTAAGAAAATGTTATGTATGTAGCTAAAGCTGATAACAAGTTTGCTCAAGAGAGGCGGACAGTCAGGGAGCTGAAAAGAAAGGGAGAAGAAAGAGGGCAAAAGGAAGAGACGAGAATAACAAGAAAGAAATGGATGTGTTTTCCCTTTCCAAGCCACCGTAAAAATGAATAACTGGACTGCAGGAGAGGGAAACCACCAACCAAATAAAAATGACAGGCCACTAGGTAGCAGCAACACATCATCTGGTAAAAGCATGACAGGAGTTTTATTTAGCAGGCTAGAGGTCCTGTGTACTGGCAGTCCCAAAATGTCCTCTTTAACCTTGTAGAAGTAAACTCTGCATAAGCAGTGGCGCACAAAAGAGGATTTAGTGCGGGGCTGAGGTTCTGTGAACTCTGTCTAATTCGAAAGGGGGGAGTCCTTAGGCTTTTGCAGTAAGTGATTAAAGATGGCGGTAACTGCCCCTGCTAGATCTTTATGTTCAACAAATTCAGGGTTGCCTGGGATCCTTATGTTGTTTCGCAGTTATTATTCTCAATATCATCCTGCTGATACATAGGCTGCTGCAGTAAAACAATGTGGGAATTTAAAGTCTCCTCGTGGGACTGTATAGCATTACAAAGGCCATCTGAGAGGTGAATTGATTATTGCTGGGGCCATATATTCAGTCTGGTGGTACGTTTTGAGCCTTCATTGCCCTGTTACCATGACCTGCTGAGTTGATGATATTGATCCGTTGGCACTGTCTGTGATTGATGGCACAATTTGAGTTCAGTTCATCGCTTATATCCACTTAACATCTGGTAAGCAGTTGGCATATCTCCACGCTTGGGTGTTGGCTTCTTTTCATCCGCACGGCTCTGAAATTGGGAATTGGTCTCCACTACTTTCATCTTTTTTGGACTGTTGGGACTTTCTGTGGACACTCCACATTGACAATTCTAGTTTTATCAGTTTAGTGTTTGGCGCTACTACACCTTTTTATCACAGACATAGTGTATATTGCATTTGTCAGAAGTTTTCTATCAGAATGAAGTCAGAGTTGTAATAGGAGTGGTACTGTATGCTTATATTTGTGACAGTGGGGCAGGGAAACTGGCCCTAAATATTGCAGCTTCAATCTTATCAATATGATTTTTTCTGCTGTGTTAAATTCTTCTTCTAAAAGACTGTGTCAATCTGTCATTTCAATCTAAAATATAGAAATGTCAAACTTTATTATATTGTGAGTTGGTTGAGATATGATTGGAAAACAAAAGCACACACTCTTACAAAAGACTAATGGACATAACCACTAGCAGGTATAATCTTTTCATTGGCAGTAATAATCTGCTAAAAAATGGATGACTGCAGTGCTATTTGACTCCATATGCTGCAGAATTATCTCTTGCAATGTTAATGGCTTCATTGATTAAATTGTTTTTGGCACAGAAGTACTAAAGTAATTGTGTTAAGAAGAAGTGGTACTTTCTAAGTCGTATAAATTTCTCAGTACACATCCATCAACAGCACAACGTGAAGCAAAAGGTCCGCTCAGGATGTATAATTGTTAAAAACACTGTAACCTTACGCTATTACATTGTTGTTTTATGTATATTTTATGCCATTTTAGGTGTCAATATATATAGTAGCAGAGCATTATTCAGTAATACATTGAAAGCAATTAGAAAATAAGCAAGTAAGATATTGAAATACAAAATACAGGTCGGTTGGAAGATTAATCAACTCTACCACATATTGATGCTGTGCAAAATGGAAGGAAGGTGTGATACTTTTTATGAGTCGCATTTACTGTAAGGGCTGTGATTCTATGCTTCAGAAAATAAAGCAGTCCATCAGTTCCAAATATGTTTACACTGTTTGTAACCCCATCATTTCAAATTCCTGATACGTGCCTGCAGTACCATGTACTTCTATTAAAAATATCTTATTCTCTTTGTATTGCATCCTTCGGTGTTCCTGCCAGTCCCTCTGCTTTCCTTGTAAAAAACGAATCACACTAGGCAGGAGAGCTCACCGTGGTCAGTTCCCTAGCTGTGCTGCTCTCCTCCAATGATCAGATATGTCCTGACACACTCCCGCTGCACAGCCTTTTACTGGGAAGATCAGTGTGCTGTTGCTTCTCCTCCCCCTTGCTCTTATGCAGCTGAGAACAGAGGAAGCAGAGGGAATGTAATTACTTATAAAAAAAAAAGGGAAAAAAGGTATTTAAAATGTTTTTATTTTATTTTTTTATATATCCATATACAAATGTTTGCTTTTCATTTCAATTTTAAACTAAAACATTTTTTTTCAAGGTCATCGTTTACAATCACTTTAATAATAATATATGTACTGAACAAGTTCTGTTCGCTGAATGTTTGTTGACCAAATGAAAAAAATCTGCAAAACTAAACTTAATACCTGTACCTTACTAAAGTATATGAAGTCTTGTCTTGGGGTAACTTTACCAATGTCCAAAAACGTTTCAAAATATTGCTTTGACTGGGGGATGGGCCTAATAAAAACTTAAAGGGCAACATTAAAAAAAACACAATTCTATTAAATAAAACATTTGTAGGATTTATTAAGCCTGCCTGTAAAGTGGCACACCAGTACGATGGTGCAGCAAACTTGACATTTAGAAGAAAAATATAACTTCCTACCAATATGTTTTTAATGGCTTTATTTTTTTCATAAAGTAGCCAGGGGACCCCCCTAACATCTCCAGGATAAGAGTCTGGTATAGATTTTATAGGGGGCTCCTTGCAAAAAACACACAAAGACAGCATGCCCCTCCCCAAAATAAATAAATAAATAAATACTAGACCCATATCCTCGATGAGAGTCTGGTATAGAATTTGAGAGAGAACCCCATGCAAAAAAACATGCAAAATTAAATCCACACCTGATTCTTATTCAAGCCTAGTGGGCCATGAAAGAAAAGGGCAGCAAGTGTATGCCCCCAATCCTGAATCACATCAGGCCCCTATGTCCTCAACATGAAGAGGGAATCTTGACAGTTTCCCCCTGGCAAAGCAACTTGTTCACATGTTGATAGGGCAAGGGCCTCTTCCTTGCATCCATGATCTGTTAGATGTGGAAGTCTGCAGGAGGTAACCTATTGGAACTGGTAAAATAGGAGGGCCCCCATATACCCATTCTCCCTCATTAATGAAGCACCCCCAATTACACATTCACAAAATCAGTATACAATTCAAATAAACAAGCAAATATTGTTGCCATAAAAAAAAAAAAAAAAAAAAACATGTCCCAAAGTGTAAATGAATCATCAAACGTTTTGTTCAGCATAATAAATTGTGATGAGCTCTGCCACATTGGCCGGCAGTCAATAATCCTGCTCCTGATGGATTCTCAACATGGTCAGCTGCTGAATGTCAATAAGCTGGCTTAAGCTGCTGGCTGATATCATTTAACAAATATGGTGATTACCACATCTGGGCATTGAGTTCAGCTGGGATACCTGCTTGCTTGTTGAAACAAGCCAGCGACAGGACATCATCCATCTGGTGGTGGTAGTCATTTTTTTTTTTTTCGTATCTCAATACCTTTATTGTTTTCCAGCAGATAACGTACATTAACAGTAAAAACTATAACAAAATAAATAAATAAATAAATGGGAGCCTGAGCAATAAAGATATCGTGATCATTGTATCTGAACAGTAACTATATGTTAGATCCCACATGTAAATGTGTTAAAACCAAAAATATTAGTAAACAGCTAGTGTGTGCTACAATTGAATAAACATATACATAGTACCTACGTCCCAATTAATCGTATATAGAATTGGCTGGATTGGCAAAGGAGGCAAAGGGGACTTTCATGATACTGCATAAAAGGCTCATAAAGAAATATTTATAAAATAGTATAAAGTTTATTAGCTACAGTTTAAAATACAAAATTCCCCTAGTAGGGACAAATAAGACAAATAAACGCAACAGAAGGCAATAATAAACGTAAAGCAGTATTTGAGGTTGTCAAAAAACAACAATTTTTGCGTATGTATACAAAACTACAAATGTAGATGCATAATTAAATCCCTGATACCAAATTACTCCTCTGGCAGTCCAAAGAGATCACCACTGGATGTATCTGGTGACATATGCCAGTAGAATCCAACATGTTTCACGGTGAAAACCGCTTCTTCAGGGGTTGAAAGAGGTGGGTTTATATGTAGAGTTCTGTAAATAATAAGCAGTCAGATATCAGACCATAAATATACATACAGACAACCATATATATATAAAATTTCAAAAAAATAAAATGATGACATAAAAAATACAATAAATTACCATGTATAATAGTTGCATATGGAATAAAGATATTAACTGGCCCAAGGAATCCGAGGTGAGGTCCCCCAAAAAAGGAAGCCACAGGGGCGGTAGATGGAATGCCTCACCAGCGAGTGTGGGGGCATCATAGAGTTAAACCAATGCACACCAGTGTAGGTGTGCATATGTATGTAAGGCCTAATAATAAAAAGTATAGTAAAACTATGATGCATAGATATAACTAGCATCTATAAATATTTATACAGAGTATATATAACAAGTAGTCGAGCAACCCAAAGGAGTGTATATATATATATATATATACTGTATTTTCTGGCGTATAAGACTACTTTTGAACCTCAAAAATCCCCTAAAAATGGGGGGTCGTCTTATACGCCGAGTATAATATCTCTAAGGTAACCTAAGTATTACCGGTAGATGTAATCTCTCAAGACGCTGGCTGTGTGGAAATCCTGTACCGGTATACCGTATGTACTGTAGCTTCGGTTACATACAGTGTACCGCGCTGAGCCAATCAGGGAGAGCAATGTATTCTACTATTGAATGCAAAGCCTGCTAGGATTGGCGGAGTAACATCAGCCGGCCTCTCTGACTCTGCCAATCCTAGCAGGCTTTGCATTCGATAATAGAATACATCGCTCACTGTGATTGGCTCAGCGCAGTATACTGTATGTAGCCGAAGCTACGGTACATGCGGTATACCGGTACAGGATTCCCGCACAGCCAGCGTCTTGAGATTACATCTACTGGTAATACTTATACTTAGGGTACCTTGGAGATATGAGAGATTACATGTATTACAGTACTTGGGGTACCTTGGAGATCTATGAGAAATCTGATAATTTTCAATGGTGTTGCCCTGCTTCGGAAGTGGGGGGGGGTAGTCTTATACGGCGAGTATAGCCCAAAACCTATGTTTTAACTTGAAAATTGGGGCCCAGTCGTCTTATACGCCGGAAAATACGGTATATATTTATACTGAAAAATATCAAAGAAAATGTATAAAGCACATACCCGTAACAAGCTGAAAAAGTATTAATTTAGTCAGCAGGCAATCTAAAAAATAAAGCAAATCTAAAGGTACCAGAGCTAACAGGGTGATTCCAGTTGGGAAAAAGCCTAAAATGAATAAATAAATACAAATACATCTGAAATACAGCGCAAAGATTTGCTATAATAATATAAAAACTGTCAGAATGATATGTGAAACCATATTTGAAAGATAATTTACACCAAAATAACGAATCAGCTAGTAAGAGGGATGCACTATTCAAGATCCCACAGCTGGAATATGTGGGCCCCAAACCGGGGTTTGATGCAAAGCGTCAGAAAATAGATGTTGAGTAAGCCTATACAAGGGGAAAGGGAGAAAAAATGATCATGGCTCACTATAGAAAGCCACAGGACCATAATAAGCAAGTTCCACATTGAGATAAAGGAAAGAACTTACCAGTAGAGTGGCAGAGCAGTGTATGCCCCACAAATCCCTAAAGTTAATTGCAGAGTACAGCCTATATATAGGGTGTAAGATGCACCCTGTCCGCCCGCCATCTGAGCCGCACGATGGCCGTGCTCAGATGATGTAAGCGGACCCGATCCCGGAGTGTGCATGCGCTGGTATCGGCGCATGCGCAGACTACAGTAGGGCACCAGTAGGGCCATGGCCATAACTGGCGTCTTAAATCAGACAGGGCCACATCCAACCCTACCAGGGAGCATCACAAGAGACGCCCCGAGTCCAGGAGGGACTTGCCTGCCAAAGAGGATCACACACTCGTCGGAGATGCCAAAGGGCAACAGGGGAACCAAAGACCCAACAGAAGCTGGACCATAGATATCCATTAGTCACAATTTCAACCATCAACAAAAGCAGTGATGTAATGGATGTAATATAAATCACATGTTTGCATGTTCAAAAGGCACATATATTTAAGTAGGTACTCCTATAAAAAAGGTTTATAAGTATTGACTTTATTGATGCCTGGAGAAATGGTGGCAGATCATTTTTCTATCCAGAGACTTTCGGCCCGTAGGATCCGGTTGTCCCAATCCCCGCCCCTAGGGTTGGGAGGGACAACTTCAAGGACAAAAAATTAAACTGTAGTATTGTCAAACTTATGATGTAAACCAATATGTCTAGTCACCGTGCTAATGACTTTACCATTCCCAGAGTAATAGACATGGTCCCGGATCCATTGGCCAAACTCTCTAATAGTTTTGCCCACGTAAAAAACCTAGCATTGGCAAGACATAAGGTAAATAACCCCTTTAGTTTTGCAGTTGGCATGGCAACGCAGCTGGTGCCATTGCCCATTAGGTAAACTAATACCTTTGCCCTCAGTGACCCAGGGGCATCGGGGACAGGAGCCACACCTATAGGTGCCATGAGGTTCTGTAGTACGATTTGAGGACATCTGATAGTGACTGGCTGACAGGGAATCTCTTAAAGAGACTGCTCTCTTGAAAACCAATTTGGGAGTGGGATGTACATATTTAGACAGGGTGTGTTCTTCAGTTAACAAATGCCAATGACGTGAGATTACAGATCTCAGAGCTGCTGCATGGACCGAATACCAAGAGATACGTTTAACCATGTTAGATTGAGGCCTAGGTGTACGGCCATATAAAAGCTCTATTCTAGGATGGGCTTTAGCTCTATTGAAAACTCTTCTTAACATAGTTTTTGAGTGTCCTCTGACAGTCAATCTTTGTTGCAAACACTCTGATTGGCGATGGAAATCCTCATCAGAAGAACAGTTTCTACGCACCTTCAAATATTATGCATAGGGAATGCTTCTGACAAGGGGAGCTGGATATGCACTGGTAGCGTGTAAAATAGTGTTACCTTCGCTAGGTTTATGGTAGAGGTCTGAAGCAATATATCCCTTATTTCCAATCAAGAAAAATCATTAAGGGCCAGGTATTTCTGTCTTGTTCCATGAAAAAGGACTCCACCACCCAGATGCCCTGCTTGTGCGGGATGCTAGAGTACAAGGCCTCTATATCTACAGCAATAAGCAGGGCATCCGGAAAACATGGGTCACCATGTCTCAAAAGATCTGAAGTGTCCCTAATATAGGAGGGCAGTCTGAGAACATGCAGCATCAGATGATGATCCACAAGTCGACTTGCTCTCTCAGTCAGGGACTCATTGCCGGAGATGATGGGATGGCCAGGAGGATTGGTCAAATCTTTGTGTACTTTGGGTAAGGCATAAAAGGTTGCCATGCATGGAAATTTGATGGTTAAATATTCAAGGGTATTTTTATCAATAAGCCCATTTTAAAAAGCCCTAGTACACAAAGAATGAAATTCCTCAATGAAATGGGAAATGTGATTCTCTCTAATTGGACAATACCATTGTTTGTTTTTTAAGATGTTAAGACACATAGATAAATAGTAGACTGGTAGGGTAGGGGGAAGAGGACAAGGAGGGATTGTATCTACCAGACCTGGAAAATTGGGATTTGAATGTGCTTCTAAATTAATGAAGAAGTATATACAGTATACATAAAGTGTAAAAGAATAATGAATATTTATTGAATACAATCCATTAAAATAGATACAGTCATAATCAAGTGTGAGAATGCATGTATGTAACAGGTCACATGACCTGAGTGTGGATCATATGATCTGCTAGTGGACCTGCGCGTTTTGTTCACATGTCAGGAGCTTCTTCAGGATCTATACAGTGCATGCGTATCACACAGACTTTCATAATGTCATAGTATCCTTGATTAAAATCAATCAATAAATCTCCCACACAATTTAATACCAAGTGGTCACATCAAGGCACCAATTAAATCGACAAAAAAATCCACTTGAGGAAAAAATACCAGGGAGTGTCCAAATAACTCCCTTGATCCAATGGCCTTGGGTGTAAACTGATCCGGTACCCAAAGATCTTTCTCTCCCTCCAAAAAGGCCAAGCGCAGAGAAAACATCTACTCTTAATAAAGTCAGCGTGTGTGTCCCAAGGATAGGCCGTGCAAAAATGGGTGGAAGGATGGGACTTTGAGTGAGGCAAGTGACCAGAACTTGACCATATAGCAAACATACAAAAAGGAGCAATGACCAAAAAATGTATAAAATATTAATTGATTTAATTCATGCAACAGATGGTAAATTGATGTAACATGATTGGAGCAGTAAATAGCATATACATGGTCCAATAGGACCGTAACATATAAAAAATACAATAATTGGGCAACAGATACATGAAAAAAAGATGGATTGGTAATACAGACAGAAGCATGATGAATCATGATCACAATTCATAAAGATTGCATCCTTAGGTGCTCTATGCATTTCGGGTCCTTAACACTTCTTCAGGAGCTGGTACAATCAATCTACGAAAAAATATGTAGATGTATATGTATATATAAATAAATAACAATGTATCTAGAAGTATAAATGCCCAATGCGAGCAACATCTGCCACCATTAATAGATTGCTTACAGGTCAGTCTAAACCGCTGCCTCAAGGGACTCGCCACAGAGGGTTCTCTGGAGCTGTCTAACCCAGGAACTGAGGGAGCAGTCCCATGTGCACGTGGGGTTGGAAACAGAAATGCAATGTCAAAGCCCTTTTAGGAAAAGGTAACCGTTCCTCAGCTGACCGTCCAATATAGTTTCTATAAAAATAAATGAATTTGTATACTGCTATAGCAATGTGTATAATAATAATAAGGTATGATAGCCGAGTACTGTGTGTTGAGGGACTGGAGTAAAGTCCCAAAATCAGGAGAGGAAGAAAAGAAAAGAAAAGAAAAAGCAAGAGGTGAGATCGTGTATACTTACATGACAGTTGGCAGTGAAATAGAAGTTGTAAAATAAGTGAATGTGAGCAAGAGAAATGAGGTCCAGATACTGTGAAAAGGAGTATCAAGAAAATAGCCTAGTCTGTCCAAGACCAGAAACAAAAAGTAGTGGAGACATAGATGGCTGCGAATGCAGGCAAACCATTGAGCTGGGAAGGTGAAAGATACAAAACAAGTGGGATACCACCATATGGGGAAAATGTGACTGGTAACAATAGAATATTTACCTCAATGAGCAAGTAGTAACTAGTGAGGGATCTGGGAGCAAGTGTGACCAAAGAGATACTAAGTAGCAGTTCCCAAGAAAGGGGGTAAATATATACCCCCTCACACATGCATCGGGGCGGCTCCCTGTGTCACGCAGCCGCTCCAAGAGGGGGGAGCACACACAGATCCCATGGAGATCAAGATGGTATTGGTGCCAAAAACTCCCTCGTGAGGAACGCTGATGGCAAAGCTGTGTGCTGGAAACACAGCCCCATTGTGGTGGCGCAACGTCCAGCATGAGTAGGGGCGTGGTGCCGATGCGCTGCGGCAGCAACCCGCCCCCATCTCCACCTCGGGAGAGGACAGGGAGGAAGGGGGAGAGCTACCCTTCCAACCCGGCAAATCCAAAGAAGCAGAACAGTATTGGACTGAACAACAACCAACAACAAAAATACAATCAAAAAGATGATGGTAATCATTGTAAATAAATCAAATTAATAAAAAGATAATGCCGACCCAAATAGCAAGTAGGGAGAGCCCCCTGGATGTCAAAAGACATCAAATTAATAGCAGGGTATGGTCAAGAATGGTCACATACCTCCATCCCTAAATCAGTTATATGGAGAAAAAGGGGTGGGACTTTAAATGAGTTTACAATGTAGTGTTGTACCTCCATCCCTGTATTCAGAAGTAGTGTTGAGCGAACACGGACTGTATTATTCGTGTTCGTACCGAATAATTGGATTTTTTTTACCCGAACACGGACACGGACACTTTACTGTATGTTCGGGTAAAAATCCGTGTTCGGTCGTTTTATTTCCGGGTTTTGCATGCTTTGGCGCTCTTTTCATGGCGGGCTTTCAACAGCCAATCAACAATCGTTTAACTGGTGTGCCTTAAGCCATCCCAGCCATGCCTGCAAATGTCTTAGTAGCTGTGATTGGCCGTCTGAAGCATGTGACCAAGTCTTTATAAGTTCGAGGCAGCCGCCGCAGCAGCGTCATTCTGCTGCTTAGCTAAGGGACAGAGCACACATCAATGTGCTGGCTGCTGATTAGGGAAAGATAGGCAGGAAAAAACCATTTGTGTCCGGATAGAATTGAGGGACAGGTCGGAGTGTTTAGGCAGGGCGAGTTGTAGGCATTTTAGGGATAGAGTCTGCTGAATTATAGGGTCAGTGTCTTCTACAAACTACAATCGATATTGCTGTGTGGGGGGTGGGGTGAATCTGCACTCAATCCTGATCTACGATCTCTTCTCAATCCTGTTAGGGACAGAGTCTGCTGAATTTTAGGGAAACTGTGTTCTACAAACTACAATCGATATTGCTGTGTGGTGTGGGATTGGAGATAGGCAGGTGTCAGTGATCCACATCCATTTTTCTGTGTGTGAGCTGCAGTGAACACAATCTTTTTGGGCTGCAGTGAACACAATCTTTTTGGGCTGCAGTGAACACAATCTTTTTGGGCTGCAGTGAACACAATCTTTTTGGGGTGCAGTGAACAAAATCTTTTTGGGGTGCAGTGAACACAATCCTTTTTGGTGTGCAGTGAACACAATCTTTGTGGGGTGCAGTGAACAAAATCCTTTGTGGGGTGCAGTGAACACAATCTTTTTGGGGTGCAGTGAACAAAATCCTTTTTGGGGTGCAGTGAACAACATCCTTTTTGGGGTGCAGTGAACACAATCTTTTTGGGGTGCAGTGAACAAAATCCTTTGTGGGGTGCAGTGAACACAATCTTTTTGGGGTGCATTGAACACAATCTTTTTGGGGTGGAGTGAACAACATCCTTTTTGGGGTGCAGTGAACAAAATCCTTTTTGGGGTGCAGTGAACAAAATCATTTTTGGGGTGCAGTGAACACAATCTTTTTGGGGTGCAGTGAACACAATCTTTGTGGGGTGCAGTGAACACAATCTTTTTGGGGTGGAGTGAACAACATCCTTTTTGGGGTGCAGTGAACAACATCCTTTTTGGGGTGCAGTGAACACAATCTTTTTGGGGTGCAGTGAACACAATCTTTGTGGGGTACAGTGAACAGAATCTTTGTGGGGTGCAGTGAACACAATCTTTGGGGGGTACAGTGAACACAATCTTTTTGGGGTGCAGTGAACACAATCTTTGTGGGGTGCAGTGAACACAATCTTTTTGGGGTGGAGTGAACAAAATCATTTTTGGGGTGCAGTGAACAACATCCTTATTGGGGTGCAGTGATCAAAATCCTTTTTGGGGTGCAGTGAACACAATCTTTTTGGGGTGCAGTGAACAAAATCCTTTGTGGGGTGCAGTGAACAGAATCTTTGTGGGGTGCAGTGAACACAATCTTTGGGGGGGTACAGTGAACACAATCTTTTTGGGGTGCAGTGAACACAATATTTGTGGGGTACAGTGAACAGAATCTTTGTGGGGTGCAGTGAACACAATCTTTGGGGGGTACAGTGAACACAATCTTTTTGGGGTGCAGTGAACACAATCTTTGGGGGGTACAGTGAACACAATCTTTTTGGGGTGCAGTGAACACAATCTTTGTGGGGTGCAGTGAACACAATCTTTGGGGGGGTACAGTGAACACAATCTTTTTGGGGTGCAGTGAACAACATCCTTTTAGGGTGCAGTGAACACAATCTTTGTGGGGTGCAGTGAACAACATCCTTTTAGGGTGCAGTGAACACAATCTTTGTGGGGTACAGTGAACAGAATCTTTGTGGGGTGCAGTGAACACAATCTTTGGGGGGTACAGTGAACACAATCTTTGTGAGGTGCAGTGAACACAATCTTTGTGGGGTGCAGTGAACACAATCATTGTGGGGTGCAGTGAACTCAATCTTTGTGGGGTACAGTGAACACAATCTCATACTTCTGAAGATTTGAGGGTGCTGCCTGTTCCATACTCCCCCTACTCCTCATCTAGCCTTTTAGGGGTACAAACAATAGTAATTGGGGCCTAGTGTGGTTGTGTACGTGTGATATACATACACTTTTTTTGGATCATATTTTCTATTCCGCTATTTAATCAAAAACCTTTGGGGATCAGTTAAATTGGGGGATAGTCTGTGTTGGTACGTGTGAGAGAGATCCACCTTTCCAAGTTGTTGGGGTTCATCTCATACTTCTGAAGGTTTGAGGGTGCTGCCTGTTCCATACTCCCCCTACTCCTAGCCTTTTAGGGGTACAAACAATAGTAATTGGGGCCTAGTGTGGTTGTGTACGTGTGATATACATACACTTTTTTTGGATCATATTTTCTATTCCGCTATTTAATCAAAAACCTTTGGGGATCAGTTAAATTGGGGGATAGTCTGTGTTGGTACGTGTGAGAGAGATCCACCTTTCCAAGTTGTTGGGGTTCATCTCATACTTCTGAAGGTTTGAGGGTGCTGCCTGTTCCATACCCCCCCTACTCCTCATCTAGCCTTTTAGGGGTAAAAACAATAGTAATTGGGGCCTAGTGTGGTTGTGTACGTGTGATATACATACACTTTTTTTGGATCATATTTTCTATTCCGCTATTTAATCAAAAACCTTTGGGGATCAGTTAAATTGGGGGATAGTCTGTGTTGGTACGTGTGAGAGAGATCCACCTTTCCAAGTTGTTGGGGTTCATCTCATACTTCTGAAGGTTTGAGGGTGCTGCCTGTTCCATACTCCCCCTACTCCTCATCTAGCCTTTTAGGGGTACAAACAATAGTAATTGGGGCCCAGTGTGGTTGTGTACGTGTGATATACATACACTTTTTTTGGATCATATTTTCTATTCCGCTATTTAATCAAAAACCTTTGGGGATCAGTTAAATTGGGGGATAGTCTGTGTTGGTACGTGTGAGAGAGATCCACCTTTCCAAGTTGTTGGGGTTCATCTCATACTTCTGAAGGTTTGAGGGTGCTGCCTGTTCCATACTCCCCCTACTCCTCATCTAGCCTTTTAGGGGTACAAACAATAGTAATTGGGGCCCAGTGTGGTTGTGTACGTGTGATATACATACACTTTTTTTGGATCATATTTTCTATTCCGCTATTTAATCAAAAACCTTTGGGGATCAGTTAAATTGGGGGATAGTCTGTGTTGGTACGTGTGAGAGAGATCCACCTTTCCAAGTTGTTGGGGTTCATCTCATACTTCTGAAGGTTTGAGGGTGCTGCCTGTTCCATACCCCCCCTACTCCTCATCTAGCCTTTTAGGGGTACAAACAATAGTAATTGGGGCCTAGTGTGGTTGTGTACGTGTGATATACATACACTTTTTTTGGATCATATTTTCTATTCCGCTATTTAATCAAAAACCTTTGGGGATCAGTTAAATTGGGGGATAGTCTGTGTTGGTACGTGTGAGAGAGATCCACCTTTCCAAGTTGTTGGGGTTCATCTCATACTTCTGAAGGTTTGAGGGTGCTGCCTGTTCCATACCCCCCCTACTCCTCATCTAGCCTTTTAGGGGTACAAACAATAGTAATTGGGGCCTAGTGTGGTTGTGTACGTGTGATATACATACACTTTTTTTGGATCATATTTTCTATTCCGCTATTTAATCAAAAACCTTTGGGGATCAGTTAAATTGGGGGATAGTCTGTGTTGGTACGTGTGAGAGAGATCCACCTTTCCAAGTTTTTGGGGTTCATCTCATACTTCTGAAGATTTGAGGGTGCTGCCTGTTCCATACCCCCCCTACTCCTCATCTAGCCTTTTAGGGGTACAAACAATAGTAATTGGGGCCTAGTGTGGTTGTGTACGTGTGATATACATACACTTTTTTTGGATCATATTTTCTATTCCGCTATTTAATCAAAAACCTTTGGGGATCAGTTAAATTGGGGGATAGTCTGTGTTGGTACGTGTGAGAGAGATCCACCTTTCCAAGTTGTTGGGGTTCATCTCATACTTCTGAAGGTTTGAGGGTGCTGCCTGTTCCATACCCCCCCTACTCCTCATCTAGCCTTTTAGGGGTACAAACAATAGTAATTGGGGCCTAGTGTGGTTGTGTACGTGTGATATACATACACTTTTTTTGGATCATATTTTCTATTCCGCTATTTAATCAAAAACCTTTGGGGATCAGTTAAATTGGGGGATAGTCTGTGTTGGTACGTGTGAGAGAGATCCACCTTTCCAAGTTGTTGGGGTTCATCTCATACTTCTGAAGGTTTGAGGGTGCTGCCTGTTCCATACTCCCCCTACTCCTCATCTAGCCTTTTAGGGGTACAAACAATAGTAATTGGGGCCTAGTGTGGTTGTGTACGTGTGATATACATACACTTTTTTTGGATCATATTTTCTATTCCGCTATTTAATCAAAAACCTTTGGGGATCAGTTAAATTGGGGGATAGTCTGTGTTGGTACGTGTGAGAGAGATCCACCTTTCCAAGTTGTTGGGGTTCATCTCATACTTCTGAAGGTTTGAGGGTGCTGCCTGTTCCATACTCCCCCTACTCCTAGCCTTTTAGGGGTACAAACAATAGTAATTGGGGCCTAGTGTGGTTGTGTACGTGTGATATACATACACTTTTTTTGGATCATATTTTCTATTCCGCTATTTAATCAAAAACCTTTGGGGATCAGTTAAATTGGGGGATAGTCTGTGTTGGTACGTGTGAGAGAGATCCACCTTTCCAAGTTGTTGGGGTTCATCTCATACTTCTGAAGGTTTGAGGGTGCTGCCTGTTCCATACCCCCCCTACTCCTCATCTAGCCTTTTAGGGGTACAAACAATAGTAATTGGGGCCTAGTGTGGTTGTGTACGTGTGATATACATACACTTTTTTTGGATCATATTTTCTATTCCGCTATTTAATCAAAAACCTTTGGGGATCAGTTAAATTGGGGGATAGTCTGTGTTGGTACGTGTGAGAGAGATCCACCTTTCCAAGTTGTTGGGGTTCATCTCATACTTCTGAAGGTTTGAGGGTGCTGCCTGTTCCATACTCCCCCTACTCCTCATCTAGCCTTTTAGGGGTACAAACAATAGTAATTGGGGCCCAGTGTGGTTGTGTACGTGTGATATACATACACTTTTTTTGGATCATATTTTCTATTCCGCTATTTAATCAAAAACCTTTGGGGATCAGTTAAATTGGGGGATAGTCTGTGTTGGTACGTGTGAGAGAGATCCACCTTTCCAAGTTGTTGGGGTTCATCTCATACTTCTGAAGGTTTGAGGGTGCTGCCTGTTCCATACTCCCCCTACTCCTAGCCTTTTAGGGGTACAAACAATAGTAATTGGGGCCTAGTGTGGTTGTGTACGTGTGATATACATACACTTTTTTTGGATCATATTTTCTATTCCGCTATTTAATCAAAAACCTTTGGGGATCAGTTAAATTGGGGGATAGTCTGTGTTGGTACGTGTGAGAGAGATCCACCTTTCCAAGTTGTTGGGGTTCATCTCATACTTCTGAAGGTTTGAGGGTGCTGCCTGTTCCATACCCCCCCTACTCCTCATCTAGCCTTTTAGGGGTACAAACAATAGTAATTGGGGCCTAGTGTGGTTGTGTACGTGTGATATACATACACTTTTTTTGGATCATATTTTCTATTCCGCTATTTAATCAAAAACCTTTGGGGATCAGTTAAATTGGGGGATAGTCTGTGTTGGTACGTGTGAGAGAGATCCACCTTTCCAAGTTGTTGGGGTTCATCTCATACTTCTGAAGGTTTGAGGGTGCTGCCTGTTCCATACTCCCCCTACTCCTCATCTAGCCTTTTAGGGGTACAAACAATAGTAATTGGGGCCCAGTGTGGTTGTGTACGTGTGATATACATACACTTTTTTTGGATCATATTTTCTATTCCGCTATTTAATCAAAAACCTTTGGGGATCAGTTAAATTGGGGGATAGTCTGTGTTGGTACGTGTGAGAGAGATCCACCTTTCCAAGTTGTTGGGGTTCATCTCATACTTCTGAAGGTTTGAGGGTGCTGCCTGTTCCATACTCCCCCTACTCCTCATCTAGCCTTTTAGGGGTACAAACAATAGTAATTGGGGCCCAGTGTGGTTTTGTACGTGTGATATACATACACTTTTTTTGGATCATATTTTCTATTCCGCTATTTAATCAAAAACCTTTGGGGATCAGTTAAATTGGGGGATAGTCTGTGTTGGTACGTGTGAGAGAGATCCACCTTTCCAAGTTGTTGGGGTTCATCTCATACTTCTGAAGGTTTGAGGGTGCTGCCTGTTCCATACCCCCCCTACTCCTCATCTAGCCTTTTAGGGGTACAAACAATAGTAATTGGGGCCTAGTGTGGTTGTGTACGTGTGATATACATACACTTTTTTTGGATCATATTTTCTATTCCGCTATTTAATCAAAAACCTTTGGGGATCAGTTAAATTGGGGGATAGTCTGTGTTGGTACGTGTGAGAGAGATCCACCTTTCCAAGTTGTTGGGGTTCATCTCATACTTCTGAAGGTTTGAGGGTGCTGCCTGTTCCATACCCCCCCTACTCCTCATCTAGCCTTTTAGGGGTACAAACAATAGTAATTGGGGCCTAGTGTGGTTGTGTACGTGTGATATACATACACTTTTTTTGGATCATATTTTCTATTCCGCTATTTAATCAAAAACCTTTGGGGATCAGTTAAATTGGGGGATAGTCTGTGTTGGTACGTGTGAGAGAGATCCACCTTTCCAAGTTGTTGGGGTTCATCTCATACTTCTGAAGGTTTGAGGGTGCTGCCTGTTCCATACCCCCCCTACTCCTCATCTAGCCTTTTAGGGGTACAAACAATAGTAATTGGGGCCTAGTGTGGTTGTGTACGTGTGATATACATACACTTTTTTTGGATCATATTTTCTATTCCGCTATTTAATCAAAAACCTTTGGGGATCAGTTAAATTGGGGGATAGTCTGTGTTGGTACGTGTGAGAGAGATCCACCTTTCCAAGTTGTTGGGGTTCATCTCATACTTCTGAAGGTTTGAGGGTGCTGCCTGTTCCATACCCCCCCCTACTCCTCATCTAGCCTTTTAGGGGTACAAACAATAGTAATTGGGGCCTAGTGTGGTTGTGTACGTGTGATATACATACACTTTTTTTGGATCATATTTTCTATTCCGCTATTTAATCAAAAACCTTTGGGGATCAGTTAAATTGGGGGATAGTCTGTGTTGGTACGTGTGAGAGAGATCCACCTTTCCAAGTTGTTGGGGTTCATCTCATACTTCTGAAGGTTTGAGGGTGCTGCCTGTTCCATACTCCCCCTACTCCTCATCTAGCCTTTTAGGGGTACAAACAATAGTAATTGGGGCCTAGTGTGGTTGTGTACGTGTGATATACATACACTTTTTTTGGATCATATTTTCTATTCCGCTATTTAATCAAAAACCTTTGGGGATCAGTTAAATTGGGGGATAGTCTGTGTTGGTACGTGTGAGAGAGATCCACCTTTCCAAGTTTTTGGGGTTCATCTCATACTTCTGAAGATTTGAGGGTGCTGCCTGTTCCATACTCCTCCTCCTACTGCTCAACCATCCTTTTAGGGGTACAAACAATAGTAGTTGGGGCCTAGTGTGGTGGTGTACGTGCGAGATACATACACTTTCTTTTTGATCATATTTTCTATTCCGCTATTCAATTAAAACCTTTGGGGATCAATTCAATTGCGAGATAGTCTGTGTCGGTACGTGTGAGATCCACCTTTCCAAGTTGTTGGGGTTCATCTCATACTTCTGAAGATTTGAGGGTGCTGCCTGTTCCATACTCCTGCTCCTACTGCTCAACCATCCTTTTAGGGGTACAAACAATAGTAATTGGGGCCTAGTGTGGTTGTGTACGTGCGAGATACATACACTTTTTTTGATCATATTTCCTATTCCGCTATTCAATAAAAACCTTTGAGGATCAATTGAATTGCGGGATAGTCTGTGTCGGTACGTGTGAGATCCACCTTTCCAAGTTTTTGGGGTTCATCTCATACTTCTGAAGATTTGAGGGTGCTGCCTGTTCCATACTCCTCCTCCTACTCCTCATCCATCCTTTTAGGGGTACAAACAATAGTAATTGGGGCCTAGTGTGGTTGTGTACGTGCGAGATACATACACTTTTTTTGATCATATTTCCTATTCCGCTATTCAATAAAAACCTTTGAGGATCAATTGAATTGCGGGATAGTCTGTGTCGGTACGTGTGAGATCCACCTTTCCAAGTTTTTGGGGTTCATCTCATACTTCTGAAGATTTGAGGGTGCTGTCTGTTCCATACTCCTCCTACTCCTCATCCATCCTTTTAGGGGTAGAAACAATAGTAATTGGGGCCTAGTGTGGTTTTGTACGTGCGAGATACATACACTTTTTTGGATCATATTTCCTATTCCGCTATTCAATAAAAACCTTTCTAGGGCAAGATCTTAAATTACAGAAATATGAGGAGACCGTCAAATAAGGGCCGTGGCCTGGGTCGTGGTGCTGCTGGTAGAGCTCCTGTTGCAAGGAGAGGACGTGGTCGATCTGTGCCAGCTACACGCACAAGTGAAACACCTTCCTCAAGTGTGAGTAGGCGACAGAACCTGCATCAGTATTTGGTAGGGCATCAAACGCCCCTAGAAGTGATGAGGCCAGAACAAGTTGAGGCGATAGTAGATTGGTTTGCTGCTGACAGTGCCTCCAGTTCCTTCACATTGTCTCCCACCCAGTCTACTGCAGAAAGGTCAGAGTTGGCACCTGCAGCCAATGTCCAACCGTCTTTCACCTCACCCCCTTGCAAATCAGGCCAGCAGTCTGAGCCCCAAGCCATACAGCAGTCTCTTATTCTTTTTGAGGACTCTGTCAGCAGGGTTTCCCAGGGCCATCCACCTAGCCCTGCCCCAGAAGTGGAAGAGATTGAGTGCAGCGATGCCCAACCACTTATTTCTCAAGATGAGTACATGCAAGGATCATCGCAGCACGTCTCCGATGATGACGAAACGCAGGTGCCAACTGCTGCGGCGTTCAGCATTGTGGAGACCGACAAGGAGGGCAGGGGTGAAGACTGGGTGGAAGATGATGTGGAGGACGATGAGGTCCTCGACCCCACATGGAATGAACGTCATGCAGGTGACCTGAGTAGTTTGGAGGAAGAGGCGGTGGTCGCACAGAGCCACCAGCACAGCAGAAGAGGGAGCAGGGTGCAGAAGCGGAGCGGCCGTGCCCTAGACACTACGCTCGCTACTGCCCAACGCAGCAAGGGAACGAGCGCACCAAAGTCAGCTCAAAGGAGTTCTCTAGCGTGGAAGTTCTTTAGAAAATGTGCTGATGACAGGACACGAGTGGTTTGCACCCTGTGCAATCAGAGCTTGAAGCGAGGCATAAACCTTCTCAACCTGAGCACAACCTGCATGATCAGGCATCTAAGTGCAAAGCACGAGCTGCAGTGGAGTACACACCTTCAAAACCAAGAAACGTCTCTGGCTCATCCTGCTTCCTCTTCTGCTGCAGTCTCGGCCGCTCCAGCCACATCTGTAGTGATACCGGCACCTGCCACCCCGCAAACAGACGATCTGTCAGCAACACCACCACCTGGGTCACCAACAACCATCTCCACAATGTCCCGTGGAAGCGTTCAGCTTTCCATCTCCCAAACACTTGAGAGGAAGAGGAAGTACCCCCCTACCCACCCGCGATCCCTGGCCCTGAATGCCAGCATTTCAAAATTATTGGCCTTTGAAATGCTGTCATTCCGTCTGGTGGAGACGCACAGTTTTAAAAACCTTATGTCGGTGGCTGTCCCACAGTACGTCGTGCCCAGCAGCCACTACTTTTCCAGGCAAGCCATCCCTTCCCTGCACAACCAAGTGGGGGAAAATATCAGGTGTGCACTGCGCAACGCCATCTGTGCCAAGGTCCACCTAACTACGGATACGTGGACCAGTAAGCACGGTCAGGGGCGTTATATCTCCCTAACGGCACACTGGGTAAATGCAGTGGCGGATGGGCCTGAGGCGGATAGCAATTTGGCGCATGTCCTTCCACCACCGAGGATTGCAGGGCGCTTCAGTTTGCCTCCTGTTCCTAACTCCTCCTACTCCGCTTCCTCATCCTCTACCGCCTCCTCATCCGGACAGCGTAACACCTTCACCACCAACTTCAGCACGGCCAGGGGTAAACGACAGCAGGCAGTTTTACAACTTGCCTGTTTGGGGGACAAACCACACACCGCGCAGGAGTTGTGGAGGAGCATGGAACAGCAGACAAATGAGTGGTTGCTGCCAGCGAGCCTCAAGCCCGGCCTGGTGGTGTGCGATAACGGGCGAAATCTCATAGCAGCTCTGGGCCTAGCCGGTTTGACGCACATCCCTTGCCTGGCGCATGTGCTGAATTTGGTGGTGCAGAGGTTCCTTAAAAACTACCCCGATATGTCAGAGCTGCTGCAGAAAGTGCGGGCCGTTTGTGCGCACTTTCGGCGTTCTCACCCTGCTGCTGCTCGCCTGGCAGCGCTGCAGCGTAACTTCGGCCTTCCCGCTCACCGCCTCATATGTGACGTGCCCACAAGGTGGAACTCCACCTTGCACATGCTGGAAAGACTGTGCGAGCAGCAGCAGGCCATAGTGGAGTTTCAGCTGCAGCACGCACGCGTGAGTCGCTCTGCGGAACAGCACCACTTCACCACCAATAACTGGGCCTCCATGCGAGACCTGTGTGCCTTGTTGTGCTGTTTTGAGTACTCCACCAACATGGCCAGTGGCAATGACGCCGTTCTCAGCTTAACTATCCCACTTCTATGCCTCCTTGAAAAAACAATTCGGGCGATGATGGAAGAGGATGTGGCACAGGATGAGGAGGAGGAGGAGGATGAAGAGGTAACATTTCCAAGGCTTTCAGGGCAGTCATTCGCAAGGGGCTCCGAGGGTGGGTTCCTGCACACGCAAACGCCAGGGACGCAATTGTCCAGCAGGGGCACAGTTCTGGAGGAGGAGGAGCTGGAGGAGGAGATGGAACCATGTTCACAGCAGGGTGGCACCCAGGCCAGCTCATGGCCATCACTGGTGCGTGGCTGGGGGGATACAGAGGACACGGACGATACACCTCCCACAGAGGACAGCCTTTCGTTGCCTCTGGGCAGCCTGGCACACATGAGCGATTACATGCTGCAGTGTCTCCACAACGACCGCCGAGTTGCCCACATTCTAACTTGTGCTGATTACTGGGTGGCCACGCTGCTGGATCCCCGTTACAAGGACAACGTACCGTCCTTAATTCACTCACTGGAGCGCGATCGCAAGATGCGCGAGTACAAGCGCACGCTGGTAGACGCCATGCTGCTGGCATTCCCATCTGACAGCGGGGCCACAGTGGAAGCACAAGGCAGAGGAGGAGGAGGAGGAGGTCGCCAACGCAACCAGGGCACCGCCAGCACCTCAGAAGGCAGGGTTAGCATGGCCGAAATGTGGAAAAGCTTTGTCAGCACGCCACAACAAACAGCAGCACCAGCAGCTCAGATGGAACGTCTTAGCAGGAGGCAGCATTTTACCAACATGGTGGAGCAGTATGTGTGCACACGCCTACATGTAGTGAAGACGGGTCTGCCCCCTTCAACTTCTGGGTCTCCAAATTGGGCACATGGCCTGAGCTTGCCCTTTACGCCTTGGAGGTGCTGGCGTGCCCTGCAGCCAGTGTATTATCTGAACGGGTATTTAGCACGGCTGGGGGCGTTATAACAGACAAGCGCAGCCGCCTGTCCAGAGACAATGTGGACAAGCTCACGTTCATTAAAATGAACCAGGCATGGATCCCACGGGACTTTTCCGTACCTTATGCAGAATAGCAATGGATACCGACCTTACCCACCCATTGTTCCATTTTTGCTCTTTCTCACTCTTTTGGGGTGTACCCTCATTTAAAATTTTTGAAAAGAAGCAGTGTTGGCTACCTCGTCCTCCTCCTCAGGGCCAGATTAATGTAGGGGCTATTGGAGCTGCAACTCCAGGCCCCTACCTTTTATATAGGCCCCGGGTTGGCCATATTCACTGTTACCGCTCTTCTGTCACTTGTAAACACAGAAGTCTGGCTTCTATGCTCGCTTCCCCAGGCAGCACCCTCAGAACCTCCCCACACAGCGTGAAGGCCGGACAAGGAGGGACAGTTGGCGATGCATGGATGTGTTTATGGGCTTCAGAGACAGCATCCCATGTTGAATTAGGCATGCATGGCTGCACCCTTCCTCCTCTGGGTGCATGGCAAGGCACGGCTCTTAAGGCCCTTCAAAATCCTCAGCACCAAGCCCATGATGCTGTTAATCCGGCCCTGGTCCTCCTCCACCGCCGCTTCCACCTACACCGCCCATAGGTGTGCGCAGCCTATTGCATTAAGGTGTGCACCCCAAAGTTGAAATACACATGCATGTGTTTGCCAGCAGGGAGAGTAATGTATCGGGGCCATGTACCTGTAGGCAAGGAGAAATAGAGCAGAGCAGGTCCCAGGGAGATCTTTCCCATCTCCTCACTGGCAATGCTATGTGCCCTAGGTGATTAGGGTGTGCCCAGGCACACCCAGCACACCCTGTGCGCACGCCTATGTCACCGCCACATCCACCACCACCTCAACCTCCCTCCTACTCCATATGGGCCTCGTCCTTCAGAGATGAAGAAGAACATTGTTTTATTTTTCTGTTTTTTTTTGTTGTTTTAAGTTATTTCCCTATCCACATTTGTTTGCAGAGCACTTGCCATGCTCTTAATTACGTTTTGCTGCCATTTGCAGCACTCTAGCCCTTTCCTTTGGTGTTTTAGAGCCATTTTAGTGCCTTAAAGTTCGGGTCCCCATTGACTTCAATGGGGTTCGGTGTCCGGGAAAAGTTCGGTAAAAGTCCGGGACACGGACCCGGACTTTTTTTTAAAGTTCGGCCGAACCCGTCGAACACGGACATCTAGGTGTCCGCTCAACCCTATTCAGAAGCAAAAAAGGGGGGAAGGATAGGCCGTCCACTCCCAAGGCCATTGGATCAACTGAGTTTTTTGGTCACTCCCTGTTCCTCTCATCTATTTTCGTGTGGTACATTTCCCCTCTTGGGTCCGGTTATCAATATATGGATATTTTTTCCTCAAGTGGATTTTTTGGTCGACTAAATTTTTTTTTGGTTTTTAGTAATGGCGGCGATCTGCGTTTTTTTTGCAGGACTGTGACATTGTGGCAGACAGATCGGACCCCTAACTGACATTTTTGACACTTTTGGACTGTTACTGTAATAATGACACTGGCAGGGAAGGGGGTTAACATAGTAAGTGACCAAGGGGTTAAATGTGTACCTAGGGGCGTGTTTCTAACTGTATGGGGGTGGGGCTTGTAAAATGATCACAGAGCTAAAGTGAGGGCTGTTCGTCCTAACTCCAACAATCAGATCTCAGAATACTATGGCTGTATCAATATTTGCTAGAATATAAGAATGACACCCATCTATTCAATGTCCTTTATATAGATACTGGTTTCCTCAAATCAAGTATTAATTATGTGTTCCAAATTCAAATGACACATTAGTAGTACTATTACCAAAAAGAGAAGAAGTAAACAGGCATGCAAAATATCCTGGAAACATGTAGCATTCAATTTAGATGATGCAGTTCTAAGCATGCAGTGCATACGCTACAAAAACAAATAGTCATTCATCAAATGCTACAGTAGGTCAAAGCATCAAATACCAGAACAAGTAAACCTGAATTATACATGCAAGGCAGGTGGATTTTGAATAGAATCAGGTTAAAATGATAAACATGCTTACAAAGGTTGTTTTTAGATATAAAATATGAAAGTATAAATGCTTTCATTTCAATTGCTTATCAATGAAATATGTTTTTATTCAAGCACACATACTTGGATGGTTTATGCTGATTGATCTGTAGTGCGAAAATATTTTTTTTTAAGGTTTAACACCAGACAATAAACAAAATACACAATGGAGGACACATACACTGGCTTAGAAAACATTTATTTAAATTCATCTAACTTGGAATGCAGAGGACTTCACTTGTCAGTGTCACTTCACTTGTCAGTGTCAGATGTCACTTATTAGAGTACTCTGACTGTAACATTTTTGTTTTTTTATTCACATTTTAAAAAGAAAAGGCAAATACCATTCCTTCTTGTTGTTGCTGCCTCTCCTACTTCTCCGCCTTCTCTTACAATAGTTTGCCTAGCGCCCCTGTACAGAATGGACCATTAATGACCATAAAAATCTGCCCCTCATTGACTGAAATTCAATTTGAGAAAATTTAAATTCACTGATATTTTATTTTATGATGGAATAGCCAATCTCTGAGTGATAAGATGATAGATAGATAGATAGATAGATAGATAGATAGATAGATAGATAGATAGATAGATAGATAGATAGATAGATAGATAGATAGATAGATAGATAGATAGATTTTTTTAAGATGCACCATAACAACCAATGACTGTGGTCGCCAGCAACCTAGCAACCAATAACCAGTTGCTAGGACGCAGGCAGCCAGTCCACTCAGCTACCTAGCAACCAACGAGGGATGCATGACCTTGAGTGGGAAGCTTTCACATTCATGAGCAATAGTATTACTGCAATTAAATATATAAAGTAAATGTAAAGCAGGCGCTGTTAAATAGTGACTTTATCAAGTGTAACATGAAGTAAAAAAAGTAAGCCACCACAGACACATATCAATGTTTGTGCTTACATAAGAAGTGCCCTTTCTGAGGATGCCATACTGTGAAATGCCTTGATGTCCACCTGTCTACTGTCTACAATTCCTTGCTAACCATTGACGTCACTTCCGGCGACTCCGTGGAACACACGCTGGCCGCCTTCTTGGAGCGTTCGGTGAGGGGTGAGCCTGCCACGTGGTTGTAAAAGGAGATGCACTCTGTTATGCAGTCTTATATATGCACAACCAATGATGCATGTGTGGTGGCTTACATTTTTATTCATTAAAACAACGTTGCACTATTATTGGGTGTTTTTGTTTTGCCTTCATATAACTAACATCAGCCATCCGAGAGGTGATTGAGGAGAATGTCAGACTGATCCAGGTGTTCAAATTGCTGAAAAGGCTGCGTGGTCCCTGGGACCTGGGGCTTTTGGTGAGCAGATCTACAGTATCTCACAAAAGTGAGTACACCCCTCACATTTTTGTAAACATTTTATTATATTTTTTCATGTGACCACAAAAACAGAAATTATACTTTGCTGCAATGTAAAGTAGTGAGTGTACAGCTTGTATTACCATCGTAAATTTGCTGTCCCCTAAAAACAATTTAACACACAGCCATTCATTTCTAAAATGCTGGAAACAAAAGTGAGTACACCCCTAAGTGAAAGTAAAAAGGGGTGGGGGCGCTGATATAATGAAGTGTATTAAATAATAATGTGAATGCTCCAACCGTGCATACAAATTAATAAAATGTGTTGTACACACTTTGAATAAATTGCTCAGGTTCTCTTGACTAAAACTATGACATACAAAATAATCACAATAAATAAACACATTAAAAAAATGATGTGCGGTGATAAACAATTTTGAATGTGCAGTGCTTTCCCAGGCATCAATGAACTATATGGTATAGGTATCCTGGTATGGTGGGGTGATTGTGAATCTAAAGTGCTTGGTGTGCTCAATAGCATTTAAATCACAGTAAATAATCAATAAAAACCAGTAAAAAAAACAGTACAAGGCAGAATAATTAAAAGTAAAGTGACAAGTTCAGTTTCTTATTATTTATTGAAGAACTGATTATCAGTGGAGGTGATAAAATTATCAATGCAAGTGACACTTGTGTTACTATATTTAAGCATATAGGTGAACTCAATGGTGGATTTATAACACAATCAGTGACTTTCTAGCGTGCAAGTGGTCACTCAAGTGACCTAACAGTCCATATAGTGATGTTATAAAAAGTGGATAATAATTCTATCCATGTGTTATATTTTTGGACTATGTTTCCCCGTGTCTCTTATTTATTCAGGTCATACCCAATGATGCGTATATTAAGGTGGGCAAAAAGTATATTGAGAAAGGGTGGTTGAGAAAAATGATGTATCTATAGGTTTTTCAGAAGTTGTTCAGGAAACAGTTTAGGTCTATATCTAAATTAAGGCCCAGAGGACTTAAAGTTCTGAGGCGATGGATCCAATAGGTCTCATTTTGGGAGATCTGTTTCTTTGTGCCTCTCCAGTGTTTATAGACACGGCCTATACCACAGAACCAGAGTAAAGATGGATCCTGGTTATGTGTAAGTCTAAAATGATTAGACAAACTATGTTTTTTAAAACCTCTCCTAATATTGTCCATGTGTTCACCAATTCTGATGGATAAGGAACGTGTGGTGCGTCCAATATACAAATTTTGTACCACATGTGATGAACTGTTTAATTGTAAATTCAGTGTTATCAGAGGAAGTGAATTTCAGTTCTGTTCTTTGTTTGTGTTTAGTAGTTCTGCAGGCCTTGCATCTTCCTCATCTATAGAATCCATTCTTTTCTAAAAAGGTAGTGGGTCTCTTAGGTGGATCTGGGATTCGTTTACATTGCCTAAGTGAAAGTGTCCAAATTGGGCCCAAAGTGTCAATATTTTGTGTGGCCACCATTATTTTTCAGCACTAGGTTAACCCTGATGGACATGGAGTTCATGAAAGCTTCACAGATTGCCACTGGAGTCCCCTTCCACTCTGCCATGATGACATCACGGAGCTGGTGGATGTCAGATACCTTGCGCTTCTCCACCTTCCATTTGAGGATGCCCCACAAATGCTCAATAGGGTTTAGGTCTGGAGACATGCTTGGCCAGTCCATCACCTTTACCCTCAGCTTCTTTATCAAGGCAGTGGTCATCTTGGAGGTGTGTTTGGGGTCGTTATGTTGGAATACTGCCCTGCGGCCCAGTCTCTGAAGGGAGGGGATCATGCTCTGCTTCAGTATATCACAGTACATGTTGGCATTCATGGTTCCCTCAATGAACTGTAGATCCCCAGTGCCGGCAGCACTCATGCAGCCCCAGACCACGACACTCCCACCACCATGCTTGACTGTAGGCAACACAAACTTGTCTTTGTACTCCTAACTTGGTTGCCGCCACACACACTTGACACCATCTGAACCAAATAGGTTTATTTTGGTCTCATCAGACCACAAGACATGGTTCCAGTAACCCATGTCCTTAGTCTGCTTGTCATAAGCAAACTATTTGCGGGCTTTTTTGTGCATCAGCTTTAGAAAAGGCTTCCTCCTGGGATGACAGCCATGCAGACCAATTTAATGTAGTGTGCGGCATATGGTCTGAGCACTGACAGGCTGACCCCCCATCCCTTCAACCTCTGCAGCAATGCTGGCAGCACTCATATGTCTATTTCCAAAAGACAACCACTGGATATGACGCTGAGCACATACATACACTTAACTTCTTTGGTCGACCATGGCAAGGCCTGTTCTGAGTGGAACCAGTCCTGTTAAACCACTGTATTGTCTTGTCATCACAGCCTGAAGCTCAGTTTCAGGGTCTTGGCAATCTTCTTATAGCCTAGGCCATCTTTATGTAGAGCAAAAATTATTTTTTCAGATCCTCAGAGAGTTCTTTGCCATGAGGTGCCATGTTGAACTTCCAGTGACCAGCATGAGAGAGAGAGAGAGAGAGTGAGAGCGAAAACACCAAATTTAACACACCTGCTTCCCATTCACACCTGAGACCTTGTAACACTAACGAGTCACATGAGACTGGGGAGGATAAATTGCTAATTGGGCCCAATTTGGACATTTTCACTTAGGGGTGTACTCACTTTTATTGCCAGTGATTTAGACATTAATGGCTGTGTTTTGAGTTATTTTGAGGGGACAACAAATTTACACTGTTATACAAGCTGTACACTCACTACTTTACATTGTAGCAAAGTGTAATTTCTTCAGTTTTTTTACATAAAAAGATATAATAAAATATTTACAAACATGTGAGGGGTGTACTCACTTTTGTGAGATACTTTATGTGCTATATCACGAGGTGGAGCAGTTGATGAATAAAAATAAGAAGACATGGTGTGACAGCGTCTATTGAGCACCATTTCATCTAACCTACTTTTTTCTATTTATGGACTGATTCTATTCAGATAGTAATATTATTTTTGATGCTGAAATGCAGTATTAATGGATTTTTTTAATTGTGTTCACTTGATGGGCATATTTGGGTAGTTATTTACTTTATTTTACATTTGATTAAGTCACTATTTAACAGCGCCTGCTTTACATTTACTTTATTATTTAATGTGATTTCACATTTAAAGGGGCAGCAGTTGAGGGAGAATATCACTTATGGATGAGGCGCCTTCACGGGTTATTCATGCAAAATAATATATGATTCAGTGAGGTTTTCTTCGGTAGGTGGATGAACTCTGGTAAACTCTATGTAACTGAACTTCAAACTTATCCCAAATATTTAGATCAGGAGTTTTGTTGAAAATAGAGACAGCCAAGGAGCTAGAAATAAAAGAAGGATGTCACCAATGCCAGCCCTCATTTTCACAGGTCATCTTTCCTATTGTATTAAGCTGTTTATCTGCTTTTCTGACCTTTGAATTCATATCTGCACTTATGTCAACTTCTTTAAAAGCATATTTAATTTTCTTTTTCAGATTCTCCTCAGCGGTCCATTCTAGTGTATATGTATTACGCATTTATAATATAGCCAACTATGAAACCCTGACTGGTTCCAACTGTATAATTAATCTACATGATGCCACCTATGAGTCTTCTTGGAATCAACTCTATTCACGAACATAGCATTCATCATATGTTGCACTCTAACTAAAAAGCCTGTTGAAATACAGTATGTAAGCTGTTGTTGATGGAATTAATTTCAAAATACCAATTGCTTTTTTAGGTCTGGCTTTAATACCCCTAAGTCACAGACCTGGAAAAAACATGCAGCAAATGGACTCTGTTTCCTGTCTGTGACTCAGAAAGCCCTGCAGCTAAAGGATCAACATGATGGTGAGTAATGTAATATTTTCAGGCCAGCAATTTGGCTACTTGGTTTCTTGGAGCTCCATTTTAATACAATTCCCTACTTCCAGTTTCGGCACCGCATAGAGTAGCTGTTTTCTCATACAGCTCCCGCAGTACCTCTTGGTCAATGGCTTATAAAACCTTACCAATAAAAAAGAAAAAAAAACCTTTTTAAAATAAACAAAATGTTTAAAATAAAGGAGGAAACAGATTCCATGTACTCCCACCTCCACCCCCTAGGAATCAATATAATAATAGGGGTGAAATTTATATGGGCCAACACCCCTCTTGTGACGGGAATCCAGGTTTCCGAACACCCAACCATCATGGTATCCCAACCCACAACAGGTATGCACCACTGGAGGATGATGGGTGGGATTCTCCTTCCTTTTCTGATGGGAGGGTAATCACCCGTCATCCCCCTTGGATCCCCAGATAGGGAATGGAGAGACGAGAGAGGACCACCGGAGGAATACTATCCAGCCAGTGGTTCCCCATACCTTTACTACCCTCCTCGGGGTTATCAACAAGGGGGTAACTCTCATTTGGGGGATTTTCCCAGGGACAACAGGAACAACAAAAGACATATAGAACAAAGAGAGGGACCAGAGGGGGGAGGCGGGCAAGGACAAAAAAGAAGGAGAGTTTCAAGGATAATGGTATCTTTAATCTGTCCAAAACAGTGTTTTCTGATAAAGAAAAGGCCATACTTAACCGTGGGCTTAAATTTGCTCCCCCTAAGACATTAAGCAAATTTGATGTGTTCATGGATGTGCAAAAGTACATCATAAAACTCAACATACATGGTTTAAAGTATAAGAAGGAACTTCAATCACTGATAGATAGAGCCTATGGAGAGGGAATTTTAAACAAAAAAGAAAAATCATACTTAATTCCATCAGCCGCACGCCTACCTGTCATTTACTTCCTCTCAAAGGTTCATAAGAATCCTGTCAAACCACCTGGTCGTCCAATAATAAGTGGGATTGATTCCCTTTGCTCCCGCATAGGGAAATATGCAGACGAATTCCTACAACCTTTAGTGGCTAAAATACAATCTTATCTTAAGGACACCACTCATGTTCTCAACATTATTCAGGAAACAACTTGGAAGGAAGGATATATTATGGCTACAGTGGACGTAGCGTCACTGTACACCATAATATCTCACGTACAGGGATTGGAAGCAGTACGTCATTTTCTAGATTTGTGGAGCCCTTTGCTAAATTAACAAAAAGCATTTTTATTGGAAGTCATTGAGTTTGCCATGACCCATCATTTTTTTTGGTTTGACAACACCTATTACCTTCAAAACCATGGTGTTGCTATGGGGGCCAAGTTTGCCCCCAGTCTGGCAAACTTATTCACGGCCAAATGGGAGGAGGATGTCATCTTTAATGACCGTCAGCCCCAATTAATTTTGTGGCGGCGGTACATAGATGACATCCTCCTCCTATGGGAGGGTAACTATACATCTCTTAAATCCTTTATACATGGTTTAAACGACAATGATAGAGGGATAAAATTAGATTGTGTAAGCAGTACAGCCCTGGTTACTTTTCTTGATTTGAACCTGGTGGCACATGATGATTAAATAATCACCACCACTTTCTTCAAAAAGACAGACAGAAAGGATTTTATCCCTAAAGACAGTTGTCATCACAAATCCTGGCTTAAAGTGGTTCCTAAGGGGCAGTTCCTGCGGTTGCGCAGAAATTGTACCCATCTTGATGATTTTTTACAACAAGCCAATGATTTGAGATATACGTTTCTTGATAAGGGATATAACCAGGCACAGTTGGACACAACTATAAGAGAAATAGCCACAATTGAGAGATGCACCCTCTTAGCCCCTAGCTCTCGCAATAAAAATAATACTTCATTCAAGAATTCTTTAAACACTTCCTTTTCCACTCAACATTTTCTCACTAAAAATATATTCAGAAAACACTGGTCGGTAATTAAAAATGACAGGATTTTGGGCCCTATTTTATCCAACCGCCCTAGTGTTATCTTTAGGGGAGTTCCTTCTTTAAGACACAAAATTGGCCAAAACATTATAGAAAAAGCTCCCCGACCCATCTTTTTTGCTGATCTTAAAGAGGAAGTAAACACTCATCTGACACTTTTACCTATAGGTAAGCTTGTGATAAGGCTTACCTATAGGTACTGTAAATATCTCCTAAACATGTACCATTTAGGAGATATTTACCTTACATGCCGCCAGTGACGTCACTGGCGCATGCGCTCTGAAGGAACGGCCGATGGTGCAGTTTCTTCAGAGACCCGTGCCGTGACTGTCGGCTCCCGCGCGCGTGCGCGGGAGTGACGTCACCGCGGCTCCGGCCAAGCAGATGGCCGAATGCCGCAATCCCGGAAGACGGGCGACTGGACATGTCGCCCATCATAGAGGTGAGCGGACAGCATGACGGGGGCTCGTTCTAAGGTAAGTATTTCATAATGAGCTAGTATGCTATGCATACTAGCTTATTATGTGTTTATCTTTCAGGGTGTAAAAAAAAGAAATACATTTTAGCGGAGTTTACAACCTCTTTAAAGGCTTGAACTTGCAGCCCTCCTGGCTTGTACTTGCAGCGCTGCTGCTCTGGCCTCAAACTCCAGGCCCTTGTCTGTCTCCCACAGAATTCACTCACCCAACAGGGTGCACACAGATAGCAGCCTCGTGCTGCCCTGACTCCAAGGCCAGACCTCCTGTCTGCCAGGGTGGAGCAATGAACCATGGTCAGATCATTATTAAAAGCCCAGCACACACCTGACCAATTCGTTTTCTGGCTACACTGTATAGCTGGACCCAGAATTGGAGATTTCATCCCACCCGAATCATTTAGAAATCCCCAGGCTCCAGGTCCCAAACTGGACTTTTTAAAACACTGAGGAAACTGAAAAGCCAGTTTCCTCTTCATGTTACAAGCTCCCTGGAGCCCCTCAACCTGCCTGGTTGAGAATTCTGGGTCACGTTCACTTTTTAGACCCTGGCAGGGCAACGCTCTGCTACAGTCTTCATTTCAGATTTTTTTCCTCATGGGCCTCACACAGTGCACATTTTGTGCCCCTTTCTTGTAAGTCTGAGCTGTGCCAACTCCAAGTCTCCTGTTCAAATGGGCAAACCCAGGCATCTCTCATTGGGTTAGCATTTGGGATCTAGCCCACACAGTGTCCCTATGTGGAAAAAAGCGAAGTCCTGTGGTTGCACTTCAGATTGGTTTACATAATTTTTGTTAACTTTATGTCTATTCCTCATTTCAGCACCTGTATCCCCCACTCACACTTACTTATCGATCACCCAGGATCTTTTAGACCCTCATCGGAGAATCTCATGGCTGTTTCCTAATACTTATGTCCTCCTCATTCTGGAATTCACCCCTGTAACCATGACACCAGCCCCAATTCATTCTCCCAAAACCCCTCCATGAACGTTACCTCATGGAATGTAAAAGGACTTAGGTCCCCCATTAAGAGGCTTAGGATCCTACGCCATCTTAAGAGACTTAAAACAGACATCACCCTGCTACAAAAAACCCACCTAAGGTCTCCGGATGTCCACCACTTTGGGTAGGCACGGTCCTGGATTTTGACGTAGTCGGGCCTAAGGCTGGGGTGCTCATGTTGATTCATAGGAATCTTGCTTGTGAGATACTTTCAGTAGAATCAGATAATCAGGGGCGTTCTCTTACTGCCAATATTTGCCTGGGCAATATGGATCTAATACTATCAAATATTTATGCGCCTAATAACCCCGGGGAAAAAAATTTCGGGGACTTGTCTACCAGGTTATTAAAACCCCTGCAGACCCCCAACTTAGTAGGGGGGGGACTTTAACTCTATCTTACATTTGACAGATGACAGATCCTATATTGAAAAATTGAAACCTGCGCCTTTATAGCAGCGAACTCTGAACACCTGGAATGCTGGAACAAATAATATAAAACAAGAGTTGCGCTAAATGTGCAGAACTGTGTACTCATATAGAGAACTAAAGTCCATAAACCATGCGTAACACCAAAGGCTAAGACAGAGGGATAAGACCATCAATACAGTTCCAAAGAGATAACAAGTAGATGAAATGAAGTTCATATGGTCTTCCACCCAGGTGTATGTATATAAACACAGACAATCAGTGAAACCTCCACCACATGAAGCCTCTTACCAGAGGAAGGAAGGGTTAAAGCAGTAAGTAGTTATGGGACTACTACCACCCATATCCTGCAAGGCAGCTCCTAGAAAGTCCACCCAAACTTGTTCAAAAGAAGCGAACCATCTGGGATGAATTCCAAATCCACTGGAATGGGCTGGATCCACCTGAGGTGAACGTAATACAGCAAAAGTGTAAATAGATGACACCAAGGCACAGGGCGGGCAACTCCGGTATTCGGGCGTGATAAGGAGTGTAGACTCAGCACCTCCCGAAGCTTTTCGTCCACCGACGTTGTCATACCCCCTTGACAACGTCGGTGGACGAAAAGCTTCGGGAGGTGCTGAGTCTACACTCCTTATCACGCCCGAATACCGGAGTTGCCCGCCCTGTGCCTTGGTGTCATCTATTTACACTTTTGCTGTATTACGTTCACCTCAGGTGGATCCAGCCCATTCCAGTGGATTTGGAATTCATCCCAGATGGTTCGCTTCTTTTGAACAAGTTTGGGTGGACTTTCTAGGAGCTGCCTTGCAGGATATGGGTGGTAGTAGTCCCATAACTACTTACTGCTTTAACCCTTCCTTCCTCTGGTAAGAGGCTTCATGTGGTGGAGGTTTCACTGATTGTCTGTGTTTATATACATACACCTGGGTGGAAGACCATATGAACTTCATTTCATCTACTTGTTATCTCTTTGGAACTGTATTGATGGTCTTATCCCTCTGTCTTAGCCTTTGGTGTTACGCATGGTTTATGGACTTTAGTTCTCTATATGAGTACACAGTTCTGCACATTTAGCGCGACTCTTGTTTTATATTAGATGACAGATCCTGCCCTAAATGCCCATCATAAAACATCTGGAGTCCCTGGCCTGACCACAACACCAGCCCCAATTCATTCTCCCAAAACCCCTCCATGAAAATTACCTCATGGAACGTGAAAGGACTTAGGTCCCACATTAAGAGGCTTACGATAACAATGGAATCTCCCCACTTCACAGACACATGGAGACTCTTCAATCCAGCTGATAGGGAATACACATTCTTTTCCTTCCCCATAATGTATTTACCAGAATTGGCTACATGTTTGGCACTGACAGTATTATTCCAATGATTTTAGACACTGGGATCCATGACATAGCCATATCAGATCATGCACCGATCTCAATATCTCTCGGGGACTCTAGTTCTCTACATAACTCCCGTCTATGGTGATTTCCCTCATATTTGTACAATAATGCTGACTTCCAGGCCTACATGGACTTGTCGTGGAAAGAATTCTCCTCCACAAATTCATCCCACACTGATAACCCTAACCTGTACTGGGAAGCTGGTAAGGCCTATCTCATGGAACAAGCAATTTCATACACTGCCTCCTATAAAAAACATGCTTTAACTAGCTATCGGACTGTGAGCTCCCGTCTTAGACTTGCCCAGCATTCCCTCTCTAAACAAAATTCTCCATAAAATAGAGCAGAATGGCAGGTAGCCAAACAAGCTTTTGACTCTTGGGCTGACACCCTAGAAATGACCAAATGAACCCACACAGATGCCACTCTTCATAAGTTTGGCATTAAAGCGGAGTTCCGGGCACAGACGTCATTTTTCAATAAACCCCCGGGACAGTCAGGGCTAGCACATTCCACAATGGCTAGCCTCTGATCTGTCCCGGTTCGCACTTACCTTTTTGAAGAAATACTTACTTATAAAATTTCTTCCACAGCGTTTCCATCTCTCTTGTGGGCAGCTGAAGCCGGCGCGGTCCTCTTCTGTGTCTTCTTCCGCGTCTTCTTGTCCCAGAATGCGCCTGCACCGGCCCCTCTCGTCACTTCCGGTGCGGCGCCGCATTCCTCCACAGCTTCTGGGCATGCCCAGAAGCTGTTTAGCAGGGGAATGCGGCGTCGCCCGGAAGTGACGAGCGGGGCCGGTGCCATCGCATTGATTCCTGGGAGCGATGACGTTCAGCTCCCAGGAATCATCGCGAGACAGGAAGTGACGGGTGAGCCGCAGCACTGAGGGAGGAAGTACTCTGAGGTGAGTATTTATGATCTTCAATTACAAGGTGAGTAAACAAAAAAAAAAAACCTAACTATCCAATTCCTTTTCAGGTGATGTCTAACTAGCGGAGGGGCACAAAAAAAATATTGATTTTGTGCCCGGAACTCCGCTTTAAGGCTGGAGAGCTCCTAGCGAGGCTCTGCAAAGACCCTTACTGCCCAACACATATTACCTCTTTACAGGACATTTCAGGAACCATCAAATCCTTACCTCAGGTCAACAAAGTTATGCTCCAATTCTATTCCTCCCTCTATGCCCCCAATCCCATAGATAAAGAGGTAACTCAAAAGTTTCTCGATAAAATCCATCTCTCAATGCTATTCCCTGACCTGCTCAAGACCCTGAACGCACCTATATCCATATCAGAACTCACCACAAAAATTCAACATCTAGCTCCCAATAACGCCCCTGGCCCTGATGGGTTTGCAGGCAAATTTTCCTTGATGCTTTAAGAGATAATCAAATCCACCTTTCTTAATCTCTATAATGGTATTTGGTCAGGAGGCCCCTACCCACTCACGGCAAACGAAACCATCATCAAGTTACTATCAAAAAAAGGAAAGGACCCTCTTGAACCCAGTTTTTATAGGCCTATATCACTCCTGAATCTAGATGTTAAAATCCTCTTCAAAATTATTGCAACCAGACTTGCCAATATTATTCCTTCTCTGATACACCCTGCACAGTCAGACTTTGCTAAGGGGAGAACAGTCACCCTAAATATCCGAAAGGTAATGATAGTTCTAGAACATGCTATCCACAACCCAGGGGGGGGCCTCTGCCTTAATCACTCTGGACGCCCAGAAAGCCTTTGATAGTGTAAGCTTTGATTGGCTATCATTGGTCCTGTCCAAAATGGACTAACTTGTCCCATTCAACCACTTCGTCAATGCGATGTATAGTTCTCCCGCGGCCAGATTGGTCGTGGCAGGCCTCCTCTCAGAAGAATTTCACCCTTACAAAGACAGGAGACAAGGATTCCCCTTCTCACCACTGTTCTTTAACTTAGCTTTAGAGCCCCTCTCCAGATATATTACCGAACAGGCCCCCCTACACGAGATACATATTGGTGACTGTGAATTACACACTGCCCTATTCACTGACAATGTTCTCATATTTACCGCAAAGCCAGCAGCAGACATGGCCACCAGCAAAGAGACTTTTGAGGAGTTTAGACTTTGCTCAGGCTTTTGCATTAACTATAACAAGAGTTAAATTTTACCCATAGGCCCTTCCCGGACTCCGTTGTCAGGGATACCACATGCAGGCATCCAGCAAGGGTGATCAGATCAGTTGGCTGCACCAAGGAATCAGGACCCAGATGGATAAAGATGTAAATAAGTTTATTAAGCAAAATGACACACTCCAATACCAACACCAGTGACCATAAACAAGTTAACCAAATATAAATGATAACAGTACAAAACCCCAATAGAACCTAACAAACTATATACAAAGGGATGGAGCAAACAATAGCAGGACAGGACAGGGACAGGAGACAAGGAAAGCAGGGAGCCAGGTACAGGAAGCAGGATGCAGGGAACAGGACTCAGGATCAGGATACAGGTTTCAGGATACAGGTTTCAGGATACAGGTTTCAGGATACAGGTTCAGACAGGGACACGGCTAGCAGAGAAAATACTGAAGCACTGAGCCTCAGTGAAGGGCGGGCTTATATTCCCTCAGCAGTCCTCCTCAGGTGCAGCTTAATTAAAAGAACAGTCCAGCTGCTGGGAGACACCCGCTGGTGGGCCCTGGAACTGCGCCCCTCAGTTCCAGGAACAACAGTGCCACCAGCAGGTGACCCACGTAATGACACAGATCCTGACAGTTCCCCCCCTTTAAGGAGCGGCCTCCGGACGCTCCATTGTGCTTCTACCCCGAAAGTCCAAAAAGGTCTCCCCTCCATGTCTGCGGGTCTTCTAGCACTCTCTAGGCCAAAGTCCTTTAACTTGCCGGAAGGCGTGCCACCAGAGTCCAGCAATTGATCATGCGCCCCACCACCAGGGTCTGGAAGCCGTCTTGGCACCCCACAGGTCAAGTTCCTGAAGAGGCGTAATATTAGGGATACACCTGCCCTCATTGCAACACATGTCCCAACACTGGGACTGAAGGCAAGCTGGACATCAAGCAGGGGAGCGCCAGCGGCATGCAGGATATCCGGCAGTGGCAAACCAGGCTGGGCAACAGACAGTGGCACATCAAACAGGGTGGCAGACCGTGGCTCAGCAGGCACTGGATCAGCAAACACTGGGTCAGCAGGCACCGGAACAGCAAGCACTGGGTCAGCGGGCACTGGAACAGCAAGCACTGGGTCAGCAGGCAAAGGATCAGCAGGCACAAGATCAGCAGGCACAGGATCAGCAGGCACAGGATCAGCAGGCACAGTAGTGGTCACCAGAACAGCGGGCACGGGATCAGCTGGCACCGGATCAGCGGGCTGAGTAAGAGACACCGGATCAGCAGGCACCGGAACAGCAGGCACTGGGTCAGCGGGCACTGGAACAGCAAGCACTGGGTCAGCAGACTGGGTAGTGGTCACCAGAACAGCGGGCACCAGAACAGCGGGCACTGGATCAGCAGGCTCAGTAGGAGGCACCGGATCAGCGGGCACTGGACCAGCAGGCATCAGAACAGCAGGCACTGGATCAGCAGGCTCAGTAGGAGGCACCGGATCAGTGGGCACTGGATCAGCAGGCTCAGTAGAAGGCACCAGATCAGCGGGCAATGTAACAGCAGGCACTGGATCAGCAGGCTCAGTAGGAGGCACCGGATCAGTGGGCACTGGAACAACAGGCATCAGAACAGCGGGCACTGGATCAGCAGGCTCAGTAGAAGGCACCGGATCAAAGGGCACTGGATCAGCAGGCTCAGTAGGAGGCACTGGATCAGCGGGCACCGGAATAGAAGGCACTGGATCAGCGGGCTCAGTAGGAGGCACCAGATCAGCGGGCACTGGAACAGCAGGCATCAGAACAGTGGGCACTGGATCAGCAGGCTCAGTAGGAGGCACCGGATCAGTGGGCACTGGATCAACAGGCTCATTAAGAGGCACCAGATCAGCGGGCACTGGATCAGCAGGCATCAGAACAGCAGGCACTGGATCAGCAGGCTCAGTCAGAGGCACCAGACAAGCGGGCACTGTAACAGCAGGCATCAGAACAGTGGGCACTGGATCAGCAGGCTCAGTAGGAGGCACCGGATCAGTGGGCACTGGAACAACAGGCATCAGAACAGCGGGCACTGGATCAGCAGGCTCAGTAGAAGGTACCGGATCAGTGGGCACTGGGTCAGCAGGCTCAGTAGGAGGCACTGGATCAGCGGGCACCGGAACAGCGGGCACTGGATCAGCGGGCTCAGTAGAAGGCACCAGATCAGCGGGCACTGGAACAGCAGGCATCAGAACAGTGGGCACTGGATCAGCAGGCTCAGTAGGAGGCACCAGATCAGTGGGCACTGGATCAGCAGGCACTGGAACAACAGGCATCAGAACATCGGGCACTGGATCAGCAGGCTCAGTAGGAGGCACCGGATCAGTGGGCACTGGATCAACAGGCTCAGTTAGAGGCACCAGATCAGCGGGCACTGGATCAGCAGGCATCAGAACAGCAGGCACTTGACCAGCAGGCTCAGTAGGAGGCACCAGTTCAGCGGGCACTGTAACAGCAGGCATCAGAACAGTGGGCACTGGATCAGCAGGCTCAGTAGGAGGCACCAGATCAGTGGGCACTGGATCAGCGGGCACTGGAACAACAGGCATCAGAACAGCGGGCTCTGGATCAGCAGGCTCAGTAGAAGGCAACGGATCAGTGGGCACTGGATCAGCAGGCTCAGTAGGAGGCACCGGATCAGTGGGCACTGGATCAACAGGCTCAGTAGGAGGCACTAGATCAGCGGGCACTGGATCAGCAGGCTGGGTAACAGGTATAATTGTATGTGTTGGGAAAAATCTCCTTTTCTTTTTAGGTTTAGATACAGAAATCTTGCTAGTGGTTGCAGGGCTATGAATAGATTGTGAAGTAGATGGAAGCGAAATGGCAGTATTGGGAGATGGTGGAAAAGGAGAGACAGTTACAGAGGAGAATTTCTGAGAGGTTGCTAGAGGCAACAGAGTAGTAGAGGAAGTTTTCACAGAGTTAAATGCAGGAAAAGTGCAACTCGTTAAGCCAGGATATGAACAAGCAGTGGAAAGCAAACCATACCTAACTGCAGCTGTGGTTGCTACGGGTAACGGAGAGGATAAACTTTGAGAAAACTGGTGTCCAGAGGCAGAAGTGGATTGGTGTGAGTTAGCTGATGCTAAATTGGAAAGATCTGACCAGGTTTGCAATAAGGCCTGAACAAAACTCAATTTACAACCCCCTTGTCTGATTAGAGAATATACAGCATTCATGCAATCCAACAGGGCCTCTGGAGAATACACTGAATAATGTTCAATAAAATAGGGTTTATCATCTTCCAAGAGCCACACAAGAGATACCACCTGAGAGACACTAAAAGGAGGAGAATAATCATCACCACCCTTAGGGGTATTAGATAAAGCCAACTCTGCACAGAGCTGAATAAGTGGCTGAATCTCTTTGAACAAAACTCTGCCTTTGTCAACAAACGAGTGGGCCAGACGGATGCATTCCAACAACTGCTCGCTAGTGTAAGTTTTCAAAATTTGGCGACAATATTCCCTGTCTTCTGTTACAAGCAAAGAAAAATAAAAGACCTCCTCTGACTGCATCTTGCAACAACCAGAAAATTCCTAATTCCCAGGTGCAACCGATCTGATCGTTAGTGGCTTCAGTATTCTGTCAGGGATACCACATGCAGGCATCCAGCAAGGGTGATCAGATCAGTTGGCTGCACCAAGGAATCAGGACCCAGATGGATAAAGATGTAAATAAGTTTATTAAGCAAAATGACACACTCCAATACCAACACCAGTGACCATAAACAAGTTAACCAAATATAAATGATAACAGTACAAAACCCCAATAGAACCTAACAAACTATATACAAAGGGATGGAGAAAACAATAGCAGGACAGGACAGGGACAGGAGACAAGGAAAGCAGGGAGCCAGGTACAGGAAGCAGGATGCAGGGAACAGGACTCAGGATCAGGATACAGGTTTCAGGATACAGGTTTCAGGATACAGGTTTCAGGATACAGGTTCAGACAGGGACACGGCTAGCAGAGAAAATACTGAAGCACTGAGCCTCAGTGAAGGGCGGGCTTATATTCCCTCAGCAGTCCTCCTCAGGTGCAGCTTAATTAAAAGAACAGTCCAGCTGCTGGGAGACACCCGCTGGTGGGCCCTGGAACTGCGCCCCTCAGTTCCAGGAACAACAGTGCCACCAGCAGGTGACCCACGTAATGACACAGATCCTGACATCCGTCATGGACCCTTTATTCTCCCTTCACCGTGGCTAAATCCCACATAACCTATGTAGGCATCAAGATGGGAAAAGTCCCCTCCTCGTATACCCTGAACCCCCCCCCCAATCAAAAAAATTACCCAGGAATTGGAAAACTGAATGGATCTGCCTCTTTCGCTTTTGGGGAGATGTCATCTATTTAAAATGGTCAGTTTTGCTCAGTTACTATATCCTCTTTAACTATTTCTTTACTCCTAAACAAGGATGTTCAGTTGTTAAACAGAGTGATATCTCAATTTATTTGGTGAAGGAAACACGCTCGCATAGCATTGTCAAAACTATATATCCCCAGGAGAAGGTGGTAACAGTCTCCCTAATATCAGGGTCTACAATCTAGCCGTGTGGGGTTGGACTGGATTTCTAAAGGCTTCATGTTATTCCAGCTACCACATTGAAGCTAAAATTGCATGCCCATACTCTTTGGTGACCTTATTACATTGTAAATGGAAATCAATCCGTCCAGGCATGCAACAAATCCTTCTTTTGAGGGATACGGCTATAGCCTGGAGAGAAATATGGAAGAGTTTAAATCTACCCCCCTTCATCTCTAGACATTTGGCAATTCAAGGAAATCCTATGTTTCCTTCTGGAATGGATCACAAAATTTTCACCATATGGCAACGCAAAGGACTCTCCACATTTTCATCCCTGTGCAACCTAGAATCTGGTACACCATACCCCTTCTCTATTATCTCAGAAAAATTCTCCCTACCCAAGTCTCATGTCTTTTATTTCTGGCAGTGTGTCAGCTTTATTCACACCTCATGCAAGGATGGAGGCAAAAGGTTCCGAGCATCGATAACTGACCACCAACTCAAAGAGGAAACATATACTATATCGGACATATACAAACCCTTGATCCAAAAAGTCTCTCACTTCATCATCAGTGGTAAATTGGGGCAAGGATTTCCCCGATATAGAGATCCTTGATAAAATATTTCAGGGCTAGAACTCTGACCTTCAACTGATTCCAAATAAAACATGGAGAGTATCGCAAATAAAAATACTGCACTGAACCTTCAAACCTTTCCTAATGAAGAATAACAATCCCCAATCCGTTTCATACCCTCTTTGCTCCCAAATGAGACCCTCCCTAACACACCATCTATGGTCTTGTACCTACATCTCTACCTTCTGAGACAAAGTTATAGCCTTTATATTCGGTGTTACCCTACTCAAACTCCCAAAGGACCCTCTCTTGTTGATCTTCGGATACTGGGACACACAGCTCCAGACGTTGTCCCCAAGCAACCTCATCTCACAACACAAAGCCTGGATCCTGATTTTCCTTCCAGTAGCCCAGAGGTATATTCTGAAAAAAAATGATTTTCTCTTCATGCCCAACCATCTCTCTGACCAACCATGAATTACAGCAATTACTCTATAATGAAAAAATCCCTACTGACTTCAGCCACATCGTCTCCAGAAAATGCTTTAACCAGAGGTGGCAGGCCTTCATTAATACAACCATGTCTCATAAGGAACTAGAATCATTTAAGGGTTCATTCTCCTACTACAAGGATTTCCAATCATTATACGATATGGAGGACATTCCATAAGAAATCTAGCTCCCTACCCCCCCCCCCCATCCCCCTTGGAGCCTCCAAGGAACACTAGCAATATCATATAATTGGGTATATACAGCTGCAAGAGAAAATTGGTCATAAAATGTGATCTGATCATCATCTAAGTCACAACAATAGACAATCACAGTCTGCTTAAACTAATAACACACAAAGAAGGAAATGTTGCCATGTTTTTATTGAACACACCATGTAAACATTCACAGTGCAGGTGGAAAAAGTATGTGAACCCTTGGATTTAATAACTGGTTGAACCTCCTTTGGCAGCATACCAAACCATACGTTTCTTGACCATTCCTCTTTACAGAACTGTTTCAGTTCAGCAATATTCTTGGGATGTCTGGCGTGAATCGCTTTTTTAAGGTCATGCCACAGCATCTCAATCGGGTTGAGGTCAGGACTCTGACTGGACCACTTCAGAAGGCGTATTTTCTTCTGTTTAAGCCATTCTGTTGTTGATTTACTTCTATGATTTGGGTCATTGTCCTGTTGCAACACCCATCTTCTGTTGAGCTTCAGCTGGTAGACAGATGGCCTTAAGTTCTCCTGCAAAATGTCTTGATAAACTTGGGAATTCATTTTTCCTTCGATGATAGCAATCCATCCAGGCCCTGATGCAACAAAGCAGCCCCAAACCATGATGCCCCCACCACCATACTTCACAGTTGGGATGATGTTTTGATGTTAGTGTGCTGTGCCTCTTTTTCGCCACACATAGTGTTGTGTGTTTCTTCCAAACAACTCAACTTTGGTTTAATCTGTCTGCAGAATATTTTGCCAGTACTGCTGTGGAACATCCAGGTGCTCTTGTGCAAACTGTAAACATGCAGCAATGTTTTGGTTGGACAGCAGTGGCTTCCTCTGTGGTATCCTCCCATGAAACCCATTCTTGTTTAGTGTTTTACATATTGTAGATTCGCTAACAGGGATGTTAGCATTTACCAGTGACTTTTGTAAGTCTTTAGCTGACACTCTAGGATTCTTCTTCACTTCAATGAGCAGTCTGCTTTGTGCTCTTGCAGTCATCTTTACAGGACGGCCACTCCTAGGGAGAGTAGCAGCAGTGCTGAACTTTCTCCATTCATAGACAATTTGTCTTACCGTGGACTGATGAACAGCAAGGCTTTTGGAGATACTTTTATAACCCTTTCCAGCTTTATGCAAGTAAACAATTCTTAATCGTAGGTCTTCTGAGAGCTCTTTTATGCGACGCATCATTTACATCAGGCAATGCTTCTTGTGAAAAGCAAACCCAGAACTGGTGTGTGTTTTTTATAGGGCAGGGCAGCTGTAACCAACACCTCCAATCTCATCTCATTGATTGAACTCCAGTTGGCTGACATCTCACTCCAATTAGCTCTTGGAGATATCATTAGTCTAGGGGTTCACATACTTTTTCCACCTGCACTGTGAATGTTTACATGGTGTGTTCACTAAAAAAAAATGGCAACATTTCATTCTTTGTGTGTTATTAGTTTAAGCAGACTGTGATTGTCTATTGTTGTGACTTAGATGATGATCAGATCACATTTTATAACCAATTTGTGCAATCATCCATATCCATATTCCAAAGGGTTCACATACTTTTTCTTGCAGCTGTATATGTCTATATATGTATATGGGTTTTTCAACTTCTTATGTCACGTATGTTACTTGCGCTGCAGTTTTTAAACGCAATTTTGGGGAAAAATACACTTTTTTTTTACATTTTAATGCAAAAAAAAACACAATACATAACCCAATAGTTTGTACAATATAAAAGATGATGTCACTCTGAGTAAATAGATACCAAATATGTCACACTTTAAAATTGTGCACATCAGTGATGTGTCGAGAAACAACATACATTTTACTACCCATAGGCAACATTTTAAAAGCCCCTACAGGTTACCTCTTTTTATCTACAGAGGAGGTCTAGTGCTAGAATTACTGCCCATTATCCAGCGTTCGTGGTGATAACTCATATGTGTGGGATGATAGCTGTGTGCGTGTGGGACCTTTGCGGGCTAGCAAAGGGGGATGGGGGCACTTTAATTTTTTTTTTTTCATTATTAATTTATTTGATTGTATTTATTTTTCACTGTTGCTTTACATTTGTTTTGATCGCTTTTTTGCTGTCACAAGGAATGTAAACATCCTTGTGACAGCAATAGGCTTATGAAAGGTACTCCTTATGGAGTTGATAAGACCCCAAATACCTCCTTTGCACTTAAAAGCATTCAAAAACACAGAGATCTGTATTCTTGAATACTTTCAATTTACCAAAAATGGCACCATTGACAGCCAGGTAAACCGGAAGTGATGTCACGTCATTTCTCCAGGGATACCATAGTGGAGACCTGATCGAAGTCGATTTTGGCTTTGTGTTTCTGACCAGCTGGTGGACAGCTCAGGTCTCCCGGTGGATTGGGAGAGCATGAAAAAGCTGCGGAAGGTGGTGGGGGGACGTCCCCTCCCGCTGCTTGTAAAAGAAATCAAGTGGCTTGTTAGCCAGTCCGATTGCTATTATGAGAAAGCTGCAGGCCAAATCCTGGTACAACCACTTGAAGTCAAATGACATACCAGTTACGTGATTTGGAGGCAAGAGGTTAAACAGAAAATAAGGGTTTTTTACAACACTGTTCGTCTTTTTTCTCTTTTGTGATAAAAAAATAGAAAATGCAGTGGTTATTAAATACCACCAAAAGAAAGCTCTATAAGTTAAAAAAAAAAAAAAAAAGATTTAAAATGCAATGTGGTACAATGTTGCATGACTTTGAAACTATCAGTCTAGCAATCACAGCACTGAAAACTAAAAAATGGCCTGGTACTAAAGTACAGTTTGGTACCCAAGTTATTAAAAGAAAAAGCAGTTATCAATAAAATATTAAAATAATGTATATACTTACAGTTTTCTAAAACAATCAAAAAGGTAAATTTCGCTTCTTTGTAATATGGCACACGAAAAAAAATTCAGTACAGAAATCATATGTGTTGCTTGTGTGAATGGCTCACTGCTTTTGCACTGATACACCAATAAAATATCAGACAATTAAAAAAAATATATATAAAACATAAATCTGAGTTTATTCCTTGGTGAGATTCTTGTTTCACACTTATTCACCCCCCCCCCCCCCGCCAATGTATCTTCCTTTGAAATCAACAAAAATGCATGTCATCATGTGTTAACATAGAGTGTCACCTATTTTCAATGTGTGTTGCAGTGCACATTATATAGAATGTCAACACACATCATATTGTGCATCAGGACATAGGTTGATGCACATCTTAATATGTACGGTGAGTTGCATTTTGATGTACAGTATTTCCATTAATAATAATCTTACCAGGCAAAAACATAAAGGTACGAATCCAGCCTAAAGCCCCATACACATGGGCCAAACATTGTCCGAAATCAGCCGTTACAGTAGAAACCGTCCGACTTTTGATTGGTGTGTACATGTTTCTGTCCAACAGAAGCCTGTCGCGAGATCAGTATCTAATCAGGGCTTGCAGCCAATGGCTGGGAGTACTGACGAGTGTGTTCTTGCATGGGGGGGGTGCCCCCCCTATCAGAACATCATAGCACAGTGGGGAGATCGCTGTACTAATATTGCATAGTTAGTACAGTGACCTCCTCAGTTTTTTTTTTTCGTTCAGCTCTCTGGGTTGAATGAAAACAAAACGTACCATGTGTACCAGGCATGAAGCTCATGTCACACTAGTAACTTTGTAGAATTCTCTCTGGCTACACTGTTGCTGCTGTAGCTGACTACGCAGCTACAAATCACTGGTATGAAACAATCATCAGCTGCACTCCATACCATTAGTAGCTACTAAGCCAACAATTCTGTAGGTAACTCCACACACTACACAAAATTAGTGATGTCGCGAACCTAAAATTTGCGGTTCGCCAACGGCGAATTCGAACCGCGGCAAATGTTCGTGAACTGGCGAACCGGGCAAACCACCATTGACTTCAATAGGCAGGCGAATTTTAAAACCCACGGGGACTCTTTCTGGCCACAATAGTGATGGAAAAGTTGTTTCAAGGGGACTAACACCTGGACTGTGGCATGCCAGAGGGGGATCCATGGCAAAACTCCCACAGAAAATTAGGTAGTTGACGCAGAGTCGGGTTTTAATCCATAAAGGTCATAAATCACCTAACATTCCTAAATTGTTTGGAATAACGTGCTTTAAAACATCCAGTGTGTGTATACGATCAGGTATGATGTTGTATCAATCAGGTAGTGTAAGGGTTACGCCCGCTTCACAGTGACAGACCAAATATATTTTTTTTTAATTTGCAAGGTGCTGTGCCACCGTATATATGAGTGGTGGGCACTGCAGTGGGCACAGTACACTCTGTTTTTTTTTCACTACAATTTTTTTCATCTAAGAATTGCTACAATTTTCTTTGGACTTTTTTTCACAGTCTTCACCCTCACACTGCTATTCAGTGTATATATCTAATTTGTAGATATATTTCACATTTATCACTACTAAGATTTTTTTGCTACTGAAGAGTTTTAGTGGTTCACCCTTCATAGGGCACTTAAAATATTTTTTTATTTTCCTCCATTTTAGCACTTTATTTCTTTAAGATGATCACATTCGTCACTTTTTATTGATTCACTTTATTTGATTGAAGAGTTGGATGGCTTCACTCTTCATAGGGCACTTCACTTTACAATGTTGTTTTCTTCTTTCTTCTGCTGAATGTTGGATCAGTACCATTTATTATTGATTCTTTCACAGCATTCACTTTGTACAGGATACTTATTCAAGTGCTATTAATTCAGCATATTGAGGATCTCACTTTTTTATCATATTTATGCACTTTCACTTTGGCACTCAAGCACCTTTGTCATTTTTTTTGAAGGTTGATGTATTGATTTTATACTATTGATTTTGAATTATTGATTAATTTTAAAGATCTACTTTTAGATATCTATGGTTCACCGGTTTTAGAATATCTGCGCTGATTTTTACTCTTTATTTTATCTTGCTGTATGTGGGGACACATCGAAATTAGCTGCAGATTTCTGGTGCTCCATTGTTCTATATTGGTACCTCCTCTTTTTTCCGTTCCCTTCTCTTCATTTGGTAGCGCATAGATTTATCTTCATATACACTCTGTGGACCTGACAGTCACTGGCAGGCCAGGCAACTGCAATTATAAAAAAATATATATATTTTTAATTTGCAAGCTGCTGTGCCACCGCATATAACATTGGTGGGCACTGCAGTGGGCACAGTACACTCTGTGGACCTGACAGTCACTGGCAGGCCAGGCAACTGCAATTATAAAAAATATTTTTTTTTTCAATTTGCAACAAACTGCTGTGCCACCGTATATATATATCAGTGGTGGGCACTGCAGTGGGCACAGTACACTCTGTGGACCTGACACTCACTGCAATTATGACAGAGGAAAAAAAAAATATTTTTTAAACTGCAAGGTGCTGTGCCTGTGCCACCCGAAATGAGTGTGGTGTGCACACAGTACAGTCTGTGGTAGGTCTGTGGCCTCTCACACACGGCGGGCAGACAACTGCACACAATAGATATATATATATATATATATATATATATATATATATAAAAATTACTCAAATACCAGCCCTCAAAAGGGCTTTTTGGGGACAATATATATATATATATATATATATATAAATTACTCAAATACCAGCCCTAAAAAGGGATATTTGGGGTGCTGTCAGGAGGCTGTCCTTACACAGCAGGAGTGGACCGAGAACACTGACTAACGAGACCGAGAACACTGACTAAAAACTGTCCCTATTAACAGCAGCAGCAGCAGCACTCTCCCTGCTCTCACTAACACACTGCTTCAGAATGATCTAAGATGGATGCTGCCCTTGCTTTTTTATAGGAGGTGGGAGGGTGTGGGAGGAAGGTATGCTGATTGGCTGGAATGCTGACTGTGAGATTCAGGGTCAAAGTTTGCCTCAATGATGAAGTATAGGGGGCGGGCCGAACATCGCATATGTTTGCCCGCAGAGGCGGACGCGAACAAGCGATGTTCGCCGGGAACTGTCCGCCGGCGAACAGTTCGGGACATCTCTACACAAAATGTCATTTGCTCTAGGACTGAAATAAAATTCACTGGAATTGCTGCAAAATTTTCATTAACTAAAATTAATTTATTCCTAGGACCAAAAACTCTATTAAGGGCAATTTTGTAGCTGTTACAATTTCCTGCAACTAAATCACTATTGTGACATGGTCCTAAGGCTTTTTTATTTCTAAATAAAGGATTTCAGGTTTCCTCTTACAGCAGAGTTTGTACTAGATTGGTATAATGAAAGCAGATCCTTACATTGTTCAATCAGTTTGAGAAAGACCAGAAACAAACAGCACTTTTATTAAAATACAATGCAATATGAATAAACCAAAAAAAAAAAAGATATTGGTTTCCTGACTTAATAAATTTAGGATTCTGACTCTGAATTGGTATACGCAGATATTAGTACATTTTATCTGGATGTCTGTTTCTTATATTGATAAACCACAGCTGAGTTCCTATTGTGCCGCTCTTGCGCCTGCTTTTTTGCTTATTCAGTGAACAATTTATATATATATTTTTTAATCTCATATTTTGATCCCAGGTTCATTAAAACACAGTTTATTAGAACAGTGCATACAGAAAAATAAAAACAAGGCAAAAATTATTCTCTGTTGTTGCTCAGCCCAGAAAATATGGAAAATCAATTCTACCATCTCACTTGTGTTAGGGTTTATCAGGGCCTGGCATCCACAGCACATAATTGCTGCCAAGTTTAGACATTTGACTAGAAAGTTATGCTTATTCAATCAGGATTTAAACTCAGCAGCACATCGTTTTTCTTATGAGAACTTAATAAACAAGCATTTAAATACAGTTAAATGAAATTAAAGTCAAATCTTGCTTTTTTTTTTTTTTTTTTTTTTTAATGAACAGTCAAAAAGCAACCCTAGCCTGGCCAAGAAAAAAAAATATATATATATATGTGTTAACCACCAGTATATTCAAGATATAATGCTCATTTTGTCCAGGGGGGTCTAATAGAGAGGAATACTTACCTTGACCTAGTCCTGCAGGCTTCCTTCCTACCAGTTCTTGCTGTAACTAGTTGTCCCCTGTAGCCCATCTGTTCAACACCATCACATACAACAAAGGACCAGCAGCCAATATTGGGTCTACATTCTATGTAATGACTTTAAAGCCCCTCTGAAATTTCAGCGTGGGTAAGAAGAAGATTGGGGTGGTGACTGCTGTGGAATGTTTGAGTATGCTGGGGGAAAAAGGATAAATCACATTAAATAATTTGTCTAGACTAGAACTTAAGCTTAAAGTGGTTGTAAACCCACTTTTATGACTTTTACCTATAGGTAAGACTTTAATAAGACTTTAATAAGGCTTACCTATAGGTACTGTAAATATCTCCTAAACTTGCACCGTTTAGGAGATATTTACATTGCATGCAGCCGATGACATCATTGGCGGATGCGCTCTGAAGAAACGTCTGCCCATGCGTTTTCTTCAGAGCCCTGTGCCGTGACCGGCGGCTCCCGCGCGGGAGTGAAGTCATGCGGCTACTGCCATAAATACAGCCGGAGTCCGCAGACCCGGAAGGAAGACGGGCGAAGATGGATGCGGCCGGCAGTGGAGACAACGTGGGCTTTGCTGCAGGTAAGTGTCACATAATGTGCTAGTATGCAATGCATACTAGCACATTATGCATTTACTTTGCAGGGGGGAAAAAAGGAAGAGTTTACTTACTCTTTAAAAACGTAGAGGCTGTCATTTTTTGATTTCTTTTCGGTTTGTTGATTAGCTTACTTAAGACCGTGAGCTTGGAGATGGTCATTATAAGCACAGGCCAGGTTGATCTTCAGTGCAGTAAAAGGGAATATAGAAAAAGTTACATTTTAGAGTTATAATATACCATTTCATCAGATGGATTTAAAAACTATGAAGTGTATTCAGAACAAACCAATCACAAGGATCTGTGGGGCAAGCACAATCACAACAGGCAGGATGAATAAACAGTTGAGAATTCAATCTTGACTCTCCAACTATCTTTTGGTTGGTTACAAAGTAAATTATTCCATACAGAACTGTGATTATCGGTGCATTGGAAGGTCACCAATCTGTACTATTTCCTTATTATTCTATAAACAATGAAAGTATACCTAAAACAGTAAAGTCTTAGGGACGTTGTTTATTATCAAGGACAGCTCCAGACACTTTTTTTTTTCCAACAACCAGACACTTTTTTGAGGGGTGCTATACTGGTTCTGGGAGTATAAGCTGAGGAGCTAGGTAACAAACCCTGATATAAAAAAAAAAAAAACAGAAAAACAATAACGAAAAATGCTTTTTCAGAAAGTGAAAGATGCAATGTTAAATAGAGACCAATAACAGTGTAATAATAACACAGACTGTAGCCCCTTTTAATTGTTTCACTGCAGGAGCCATTTTTGTTCACCATTAGGAAAAAAAAAATGTAGTTCTGAAGATAAGTTAAAACTTGACTAAACAGTACACATAAGATATTAGCACAATGGTTACTAAAGTGCAAATTTATTTATTTATTTATTTTAATCTTTATTTCAAGGTATGTCATGAAAAAATAAGTGACAACAATAATAAAAATTAGTTGCAGGATAGCGACAGAAAGTCTGGTTACACAGTATGGATAACAACCTGGTGTAAGACAAAAAATCATAAAGCATAAACACATAGTGCAACCTGGGCCCATTTGTAGTCTTGTTTTCAGTGCTATGTCATTCACGTGCAGTATTGTTGTATACAGGATTTTGTGTGGGAGGTAGTCCAGTGCCACGCATCCAGGCGGAGAGAGGTAGGAATCCCCGCCAGCATCTAACATTTGGCCGGTAAGGGGGCCCACCAGATACCTCACTCCGGAATGGGGAGGACCTCCGGACCAGTCCGCCACCCTTTGTTTGGAGCACACTTAATGGTATTTTATAACTTAATATGAGGGATAGGGCAATTATAATGCCCTAAAGCAGGGAAGAAGGGGAAGAGATGAAAGAGAGGGGAGAAATGAGGTAAGAGAGAGGGAGGAAGGAAATGAAAAAGAGAGGGGGAGGAAGAGAAAGTTAGATAGAGAAGTGGGAAGTGGGGGTCTGCTCTGTCCCACCCACACGCCCGGCAAGCCAGTTCAGAGTAGGACAGGTAATCATCTGACAAGTGAAATAGATCCCAATGAATCCAACATGTTGTGTGTTCCTCTGCCCTGTCCCTTAGAGTTGCTGTAAGCTGTTCCATTTGCCGTATATCATTCACTCTGATAAACCAGTGGGAAATAAGGGGGGGGGGCATTCGCTGTTTCCACATGCTAGGTATACAGGCCCTGACAGCGTTCAGCAAATGTTTCAGTAGCGATTTACGGTACCGCTTGCTTGACGTGGGTGTCAAATTGAGGAGAACAGCAGCAGGGTCATCTAGTAAAGACTAGTCAGGGAGTTTATGTACAATATGTATTACCTGTTGCCAGAATGGTCGAATCACAGTGCATTCCCAGAAAATATGTAGAAGAGTACCAGCCTGCAGACCGCAGCGCCAACAAAAAGGCTTATGTCCTGGAAAGATGGGGGATAGGCCCACTGGGGTACGGTACCACCGTGTCAGAATTTTATATGAGGTTTCTTGATACTTGTTACAGAGAGAGGATTTATGGGAAAAGAAAAGTATCTTGTTTTTTTGATCCCTTGTGAACTTAGTGTTTAGATCTCTTTCCCATTTAAGGAGGAACGTAGGATCATGTTGGGTGGTCGTTCTAATACTTTGGTATATTATTCTTTGCATTTCCAGCCAGTGTCATATCATCATATTCTCCACCACACATGTTTCCTTGCCCGTCTCCCCATTTTGTTGTGGGTATTCTAGTCTCTTCAGCTCCCGGATCAGACGTTGGCACCCCCACTTCATGGCAGCATTTATCAATCCGATTTGGCCCGATGTAAGTGTTGTTTCTCCACTTGGGTCATACATTTGTTGAAACTTCACAATTGTCGGCCAATATAAACGCACAGCAAACATTGACATTTTATTATTTACTTTTAGACAGATCTACTTATATACTCCTGATGAGTGTGCGTATAGACCCACGAAACACGTTGAGTTTCCAATACAGATATATTCATTGTTATGCTACACGGATGCAGTAATGTTGCCATCATGTGCAATTTGCTGCTATGCTGTTATTTTGTCAATTTGTCTTACATGCTGTACATGTCTTGTAATTATGCTTATGGCTATGCATATATATTCATTGTATGCTTTTATTCTACTAATAAATTTACTCTTTGACTCTTTATGACTATTGTGGCAACCTCATATAAGGTCCCGCCTTATCGGGCTTAGGGATGACTGCTATGTTAGCACTCAGGAGTTCTGGGGGCATTGTGTGACCTTCCAGTATGGCATTAAAGGATGCTACAAAATGGGGGGGCCAACAAGTCTAGAAATGCTTTGTAATAAGGAATAGTGAAGCAGTCCGGACCCGGGGCCTTGCCGTTGGGGAACTGGCTATGGCCGTAGCCAACTCCTCAACAGAAATTGGCTCTGACAGAACTCCAATCTCCTCTTCCGAGAGGAAAGGCAAGTTGGCTGTCTCTAGGTAATCCGCAATAAGCCTGGATTTGTCCTGTGGGACCCTATCTGGGGAGGGTGAAGGTTATACAGCAATGTGTAGAAGTCTCTAAAAGTGTTTGCCATTTCGGACGAAGAGTACATTTTAGTTCCGGTCAAGGTAGACAAGGCTGGGATGTAAGACCCATTCCGACGCATACGGATAGCATTCGCTAGGGATCTGCTACATTTAACTGCGTATTCATAAAATGACCTGCGCATCCACATTAATTTGCTCTTGGCCTGAAATGATGAGTGGTCCCTGATCTGTTCCCTGGTCCGCAATAGGTCTGCTTCAGTGGTTTGGTCAGGATGTCTTTTTAAGAGGTTTGCTAAGACTTCTCCTTTCGATTTTTTGAGTCTGTGGCCATGTTTAATAAGAACACCTCTGATTACACACTTATGGGCTGCCCAAGTGCAACATTTTAATAAAAAATACACTACAGTTAATTTAAGGGCCCAAAAAACACAACTATATTACCCATTTTTCATAAACTATAAAAGATGAGCTTGCACCAAGCAAATAGATATCAACCATGTCAAGCCTTAAAGTGTATTTCAACGTTTGTTGAGAAAAAAATCATTTCCTTCTGGGTGATCTATGTACATTGCAAGGATTATAACCAACATTGTTGCAGATTCCTACCTTTTGTTATTCTGAAGAAATAACTGTTTGTTCCTCTGTGCTTTTGTGCTGAGCGGGTCTAATGGGAGTGGTTTCATAATTATCAATCACCTGTGCAGCTGCAGGGCATTAATGAGGAAAGCTTCTGGGCCTGCATCCCTTTAGACACGTTCCTATTGGGAGGATCTCACCAAAATTACATTTTTGTTGCAGGGGATGCCAGAAATCTGACTTGTATCTTAGTGTAGACTTCTGGGAAAATCAGTGAGCCAATCATACAAGCAGGAAATGATGTTTTACGTGGGCGTTCTTTACACATTTTGTGTAAAGAACAACTCCTGGTAGCCATATAGCATTGCATTTTCAGATAGTTGCAGTGGCTGCAGAAATAAAAAGGAAAGGTAATTTTGATTAAGATTCAATTACACTATGACTTGTATCACAATAGTATACACTATATTATTTTTTTCTTTATTTGCTATTTTTTTTTCCCCACAAAAGTGGAGTCACCCTTTATAATTGAGTGTGTCTGTGAAATGGCAGCCAATTTCCGTACCTTACATTTCCCATGGGTGACACTTTAAAGGTCATCCTTTTAGAGTTAATAATGAATAATGGCTTCAAAAATAATGCTGTCACTCCAGAATACATGGCAATATCTAACATGTGTAGTGCAATCAAACTTTTTGTGTATAAGCACCCCCAGCATGTGTGTAGTTCCACCCTGCTGTTGTGTATAAACAAACTTGCTGGAGATGCTAGGTTATTCCATTGATTCCAACTGGCAAATACCAGCCAGCTGGGTATCTGTCATTTCATGGCAATGGTACTATGGCAAAATCACAGACTTAAGGCCCTGTTCACGCCTGAGCACATTTCAGCTCGTAAAACGCTCATCTCTGAAGTCTCAAAATGCCATTGATTTCAATGGCCCCTGTTCACATCTGAGCATTTTTTGGCCTGAAGCAAAATGCCTGAAGCTCAAAAAAGTAGATCAGCTTCTTTTTTGGCAGATTACAAGCGTTTTTGTTAGATGTCAATGCTTGCCTCCAAACACCTGCAAAAAACACCTGAAAAACATCAGAAAAAGGCCAGAAAGAAGCCCCCAAAAAAACGCCTGAAAATGATATGCTCAGGTGTGAATGGAGCCTTACTCTGATGCTTGTTTACAAACATCTTCAAGCTAGGGGGTACAAGCAGGTGAACTGACCAAATATGACCAGTTTGCTCACTTAAAGCAGAGTTCTGGCCAAATTTTATTTTTTTAGCAAAAAATACCCCTAGAATAGTCAGGGCTAGTGCATTTAAAAAAGATATCCTGTAAACTGTCCCTTGTTTTGTGCACATGCAGCATGAATTACTTACCTTGTGAAATTTATGTACAGGGCGGCCATCTGCAGTGTGGGCATCTGAAGACGTAGTGTGCCTCTTCCTGGATTTCTCTGTTGTAAGCGAGTCCCAGAATGCTATACCCTCGTCACTTCCGGGGCAGGCGCGTCATCCCACAGCTGGTTCCGCTTCATTGCGCATGCCCAGAAGCTGTTCTCCATCCATCGGCAGAGAATGACACGCTTGTACCAGAAGTGACGAGGGACACCGGTGCAGGCGCATTGACTCCTGGGATTGATGACACTCATCTCCCAGGAGCAAATGCGAAGCAGGAAATGACGTCGGCGGCCGCGGCCACATAGGGAGGAAGTGAAGTTATTTTTCATTAAAAATAAGGTAAAGGAACCGAAAAAAATAAATAAAAAATAGCCAAATAGTTTTTAACATGGGATAAAGTTATGCATGATGGGAAGTTTAAAATGTGGCCGGAACTCCGCTTTAATTGTAAAACTGCAAACAGGCTGGTTTTGGGTTGAACTCAAACTTACATCCAAAGCTGATCCTTGATTTGCACAATTAGTGCGAGAGAGACTGGCTATATCCTATCATCACTGAAAGTCTAATAAAAACTTGCCTTTAGTTATACTTTAAGGCTGGCCATTGATGATTCATTTTATTTAGATCAGCCACATAAGCAAGATAGTGAAGAAAAAAAAAAAAAAAACGCTCACGGTGAAAGCTCCTCCAATAAGCCTTGTCTGAGCACAGACAAAGGGTGCTGGCACAAGTGCAAAAGGCATCAGCTGTTTTAGTTTCTGTACCTCTGCTATGCTGTATGGATTTTATCCATCCCAATAAATGTGAATTGCTTCGGAGTGCGGCCATTCAGACATCTTCTGCTTTCACATAAGCAAGATAGCTGTAAATGGAGGAATCCTCCCCACTGTCAGAATGCACTGTTCAGCACTGAAGCCACTGATCATATTCATTTTTTCCTACAGTCCCATTTGACCGAAGTATATCACAATTCAGCTGATCCCTGCTTAACTGGTCAAATTTTGATTTGTCTATGGCCAGCTTAAGTTGCATCATTTCCCTTTACATTTGAAAGGGCAAATAAGGTAGAACAGATAACTAGTGCTAATTGCATAATTACATTAATTATATAATATATAGTACCTTTTACACTGCTCTGTTTCTTCTGATTTAGCCTTTAATAAGGCACAGAGCAGCCAAAGAACATACCATCCAATATGAAATCATATTTTATCATTCCAATGAAAAACGCAAATTTAATTGATTCTCATGGGTTGCTTTTGAAAATTTGAAAATTGCTCTTTCTATTTATGACTCTATTATTGCCAGCATATATGCCATATGGTATAAAAATGAATATCTAGCATTTAACATTTAGTCCATTGCCATGTTTAACCACTTGCCTACTGGGCATTTTTACCCCCCTTCCTACCCAGACCAATTTTCAGCTTTTAGCGCTGTCGCACTTTGAGTGACAGTTGCGTGGTCATGCAACATTGTACCCAAACAAAATTTGTATAAATCTTTTCACACAAATAGGGCTTTCTTTTGGTGGTATTTAATCACCACTGGGTTTTTTTTTTTTTTGCTAAATAAACAAATAAAGACCGAATATTTAAGAAAAAAAAACTTTTCATAGTTTGTTATAAAACAGGTAATTTTACTCCTTCACTGATGTGCACTGATGAGGCTGCACTGATAGGCACTGAGGAGGAGGAACTGATAAGGTTTCCTGATGGGCACTTATAGGCAGCACTGATGAGCACTGATAGGCAGCACTGATGGACACTGATGGGCGGCACTAATAGGCACTGATAGGTGGCACTGATGGGCATTGATAGGCGGCACTGATAGGAGACACTGATTGGCAGCATTGATTGGCACTTATTGGCAGCACTAATGGGCACTTATTGTCAGCACTGGTGGGCACTGATTGGCCACACTGAAGTAAATGCTGTCTGTGCCGTTCCCCAGCAGCCACTCATACTGTCTTGATTGAAGTGAAACTGATTGGCTACTGTAAGATAGCACAGACAGTTTTTACATTAAACACTGATCAATGAGTATTGACATTTTATTGTGCTCAATTGCTCTTTTAATTAGATAATTTATTTCATCAAGATAACACAATGGCAGAAGCTACATACTGTGATTGATTAGGATTTATTTTACATTTTCTGTAAAGTAAAGTAAATTTAAACACCACATAGTAATTTGGAAAAATGTGTTTACTGATATTTATTTTCTGCTGTAAAACAATATTCATTATTCTTTAATACATTTTATTCTCCATAGACTTTTATAATGGATCATGACATAGCTATACATACCATAGCTGACAACCATTACATTTGTTCATATATTTTGTGTCTAACCAATAAAATAATAGAGATTTATTTAGAATAGATGGGAAACCTGCAACTTTGCTGTTTCTAAATGGAACTGATTATAACTTATTAAGACATGGTGATATTGTTCAAGTAGGTCACATACTAACTCTGTACAGTATCAACCCACAGCATTAATTGTCAGACAAGAGAACTTCTAAATGTAGATACGGTGCGGGAAATTCAAGAAGACAAGAACAAATGACTGTATTAAAAAAAAAAAAAAATTCTGCTACAGTCAGGTCCATAAATATTGGGACATTGACATAATTCTAATCTTTTTGGCTCTATACCCCACCACAATGGATTTGAAATGAAACAAACAAGGTGTGCTTTAACTGCAGACTTTCAGCTTTAATTTGAGGGCATTTACATCCAAATCAGGTGAAAGGTGTAGGAATTACAACAGTTTGTTTATGTGCCCCCCACTTTTTAAGGGACCAAAAGTAATGGGACAATTGGCTGCTCAGCTGTTCCATGGCCAGGTGTGTGTTATTCCCTCATTATCCCATTTACAAGGAGCAGATAAAAAGTCCAGAGTTCATTTCAAGTCTGCTATTTGCATTTGGAATCTGTTGCTGTCAACTCTCAATATGAGATCCAAAGAGCTGTCACTATCAATGGAGCAAGCTATAATTAGGCTGAAAAAACAAAACAAACCCATCAGAGAGATAGCAAAAACATTAGGTGTGGCCTAATCAACTGTTTGGAACATCCTTAAAAAGAAAGAATTCACCGGTGAGCTCAGCAACACCAAAAGACCCAGAAGACCACAGAAAACAACTGTGGTGGATGACCGATGAATTCTTTCCCTGGTGAAGAAAACACCCTTCACAACAGTTGACCAGATCAAGAACACTCTCCAGGAGGTAGGTGTATGTGTGTCAAAGTCAACAATCAAGAGAAGACTTCACCAGAGTGAATACAGGGGGTTCACCACAAAATGTAAACCATTGGTGAGCCTCAAAAACAGGTAGGCCAGATTAGAGTTTGCCAAACAACATCTAAAAAAGCCTTCACAGTTCTGGAACAACATCCTATGGACAGATGAGACCAAGATCAACTTGTACCAGAGTGATGGGAAGAGAAGAGTATGGAGAAGGAAAGGAACTGCTCATGATCCAAAGCAAATGCCCCAAGACCAAGCAGGAACTGAAGACAGTTGCAGTAGAGGCCTGGCAGAGCATCACCAGGGATGAAACCCAGCGTCTGGTGATGTCTATGTGTTCCAGACTTCAGGCTGTAATTGACTGCAAAGGATTTGCAAGCAAGTATTAAAAAGTGAAAGTTTGATTTATGATTGTTAATCTGTCCCATTACTTTTGGTCCCTTAAAAAGTGGGAGACACATATACAAACTGTTGTAATTCCTACACCTTTCACCTGATTTGGATGTAAATACCCTCAAATTAAAGATGAAAGTCTGCAGTTAAAGCACATCTTGTTTGTTTAATTTCAAATCCATTGTGGTGGTGTATAGAGCCAAAAATGTTTTAATTGTGTTGATGTCCCAATATTTATGGACCTGACTGTATGACAAGGTTTTAACTGTTTGGCCTAAATACCTTGGGTATAAGATGTTGCTAGTACAATGGAGCAGAGACATAAAGTTTATGTGGTAAATACTTGTTTACAATCACTTTAACTTAGTTAAGTCCCCTTTAAAAAAAATAAATAAAAAACAAACATGTAATACTTACCTCCTCTGTGCAGTTGATTTTGCACAGAGCAGCCCAGATTCTCCTCTTCTCTGGTCCCTCTTTGCTGCTCCTTGCCACTCCCTGCTATCAAGTGCCCCCACAGCAAGCAGCTTACTATGGGGGCACCCGAGCAGAGCTTCAGCTCTACCTGTCCATTCAAACACAGAGCTGATGGTCGGCTCTACCCCCTCTCTCTTCTGATTGGCTAACTGATTTTGATTGAAAGCTGTGGGAGCCAATGGCGCTGTGGCTGTGTCCCAGCCAATTAGGAGGGAGAGTTCCAGATGGCCAAGGGACTTGTGGACATCGCTGGAGAGAGATGGGGCTCAGGTAAGTGTTAGGGGGTGCTGGGGAGGCTGCTGCACACAGAAGATTTTTTATCATAGTGCAAAGAATGCATTAGGATAAAAAAAAAAAACATTTTCACTTTACAACTCCTTTAAAATTGTAGCTTAATTCCACAGTTTTTATTTACTGTTAATAAAAAGGTGTTAAAGCACTACTCATTCTTTCCATGCGTCTCCATACTCTCCCAAGTTGAATGACCTTCCTTATCATTCAACACACTTCCTGAGAGTTCACACTGTTAATGACACACCCCTGGGGTAATTAGGCAGCCTGGGCTCATTCTAAATGCTAAGCATTGAGGATCATCCATCAGTGGATAAGGTAAACCACAATTCTTATGGAAATAATGCATGTATTCATGAATTGCAATAATTTATCAGATGGGAGAGGGGGGAACAGCTATCTTTATGAATTAAAATACCAAAAATTATTTGCAAGCTACAATTGATTTTTTCATGCTATGTAAATGAAAATACCTATATGTTGGGGATTTTACCACTAAGATACTGCTGCTATAATTTTGTTCTCTTCCAGTTCATTGTTATTTTTAGTTATCCTAGAAACTTTGGGCTATTTCCACTCCTCCTACCACATTTTCTATGATATAGATTCAAGAAGAACCCTAAAAGTAAGAGAGACTGTCAACCTGGATCCCTTGCTGAATCTGGAAATATCTCTTCTTGCTAAGCCACGTGAGATGCTTGACTGCTCCCTTCTCTTGAACCTTAAACCCTTTGTTCCTACTATGAACTTCCTATTTAAGCCATGCATTTGCACTTCCTGTTTGCCAGAATATTGTGCTCTCTCTCCAGTCTATATCTTGCTCTTGTTGCTCCTGCTGCCTCTCCACCACCACTACATACCAATTTGTTCCTTGACTACGCTTCTGCTTGATCCCAACCTGCAACCACTTGTTAATGACCTTTGGTTTGTTTACTCACTATGTTTCTGCTTGATCCCTTCATGCTACATCCTAAATTGTAAGCTCATTGAGAGAAGAGACTGATCTGAATGTACAGCATGCAAAATCCTGCATACATTTCTGGTGCTGTAATAAAAAGATAATACTGAAAGATATGACTAAAAAATGGCACTGGGAAGGAAATGATCCCTCTCAGTTCTGACTGGATGTCAAGATAATCCTCCTAATAAGAGAGAGAAGTAAGCACAGGCAGACAACTGCTATTATTGCATTAATTAGCATTGGACGTTTTGAGGAATGAGGGTCTGACACAACATGCAGATATGTTAGAAAAATAAATGAAATATATGTTTTAAAGTGGTTCTAAAGTCTAAATGGCTTGCTATGGGGGCACACAAAGGAGAGGAGGAACAGAAAGCACCATTAGGGGACAGAGCAGGTACGTTTAATCCTTCTTTTTATTTTAATTTTAAAAAAAACTTTAGAATCACATTTAGTTGCCTGAAGTTTCATTTTATTTGAATATCTTTTTTTTTTTTTGTAAGGTAATAGTCATTAACTGCCTATCATCACTGTTGTAAGCAATCGTAGTGTGTAAAAAAAAAAAAAAAAAATCCTAATTACTTCCCCAAAGTAGTAGTGTCATTATAGTAACACTGTACTGCTCTGCTCACAGAATGTAAAAAAAGGTTTAAAAAATTGTTAGTTTGTTTGCTTTTTCTACATACTGTCACCTGTCAGTGCCCCTGATCACTGGCACACCAGCCATATGGTGATGCTGTAAAGCCAATACATCAGGACTAATCGATTTTCAAATATATATGTCATTAATTGTAGACTCTATAACTTTCCTATAGACTAAATAATATATACTGATTTGGGTTATTTTTTACCAAAGAAATGTAGAAAAATACATTATGGCCTAAATTTATGAACAGCAAATATTTATTTGCAAAATAAAACAGAAATAAAGAAAAACTTTTTTTTTTCAAAATTTCAATCTTTTTTTTAAAATTTATTTAGTAAAGGATTTAAAAAAAACAGTGGTATTTAAATACAACCAAAATAAAGCTTTATCTGTAACAAATTATAAAAAAAATGTAATTTGTGTACAGGGTTGCATGACTGAGTAATTGTCATCCAAAATTTGACAGGTTAACATAGATGTATGCAATAAATGAAATAGATAGCATTACGCCTCCAGTGTCTCCTGAAGAGGCTGGCTTGACTTTGACTGGACCAGCATCCCTAGAGACTGGTATCTCACAACAGGAAGGAGACATATGCAATTTCAGTTATTTTTGGAACAACCACACTGTTCCTGCAACTCTGTGGCCCCCTCTCAGGAGAGTATTTGGTGCCCCCTGCTCCTGCTTTTTAACTCCAACGGACCCCCTGAAGAAGCTGCATAGTGAAATGCGTAGCGATTCCTTGGGTACACTTGCATATTTGAACCTTGTTGATCCAGGCACAGCAGGTCAATCATATTTATTGTATGGAATAGGTAAGTCGCGCTAATGAGTGATGTAGTCAAATATTCACTTAAATGTCAAATTATATAAAATCGTGAAAAATGTCCACATAGACTGTCCAATGGTCAAATAAATGTCCCAAAACTCAGGAGTTCTTCCAAACTCTTCAATTTGAAATATAAGCCACCAGATGAGTGATCTCCTTACCAGATAGATGAAGGGAATAGGCCCTCAAAGCACCAGATGAAGTGGGTCTGCAGCCTCGAATCCAAAAATTGATGTGGTTCCCCGATAATGTTTGCATGTGAAGAGAAATTACATATCCATAGCGTGACACTGTATGATAATCTCTCAAACACCCAATATGTGAACCTTCACTATGAAAGGTGAAAGGAAAGGCCACCACACCAGTGCAATTAACACTGCCAAACGGCCAGGTAATACGTGAATAGAACAGCCCAATAGCCACCAAGAGGATACAGAACCGCCACCAAAATCACTGCCTCTTACCAGAGTCTGATTTATGCAAGCCAAACGATCACAGAAATGACTTCAGTGTGTGCCAAATACCATAAGGAAGTAGGTGCAGAGGTCTGATGAACCAAACCAAAATCACTGCCGCTTACCAGACTGTAACAGGTGACAAGCAAAAGGTCTCAAAACGATCCTCTGGATATCTGATATCAATTGCTCCAGGTCCAGCCGACCAAGCCAAAGAGGGGGACAAAAAAGCACTCCATAGTGTAAAACCCAACAAACTTTAATTCAGAATATGAAGAGCAACTTACAAAAATGTAGATTAAGAAAGCGTGGATAGGATGCGAGCCACCGGCCGGTCAGCTCCTTCGCCCGTCCTCAAATTCAAAGCAGTGACGTTAGCACGCCGTGACCGACGCACGTTTCGTCAGATATGACGTTTTCAAGGTACGGGCGGCGTGCTGACGACACCGCTTAAATAGGAATCACGCCCCGTGTGACCACCAGGGGCGGGTCAATCCGCCATCTTCCCGAAGACCTATCGGTAGTGTTATTTTCTTAACAGCAGACCGCTAATATTGCAATAGGTGCTCCGTGAAGAAATATGGAATCCAATATGAGAAATACAAATTCATATATATATTTTTAAATTAATAGCAAGCATCAAAACTTTACATGATGCACGCTCGAGATTAAAAATCAAGTGTTAAACAAATAATAATAGCACCATCTGCTGGCAAACATTAAAATAAACTTAAATTGATTCCAAATTGGTCATATGCATATTGGTCACAGGAAGCATGTTACCTCACCAATACCTCAATAATATCACAGATCGAGACCAGATACCATCAACCAAATATACTTAATAACATAAATGGTAAAAATTATACAAGTACATTCCATAAAAAGATCAGTGGCGCCACCCTATGGTAAGGCCACATATCCACTGAACATTAGCATATATATAACTAGCTCATGAACCATGATGCCAAACACCTCATGATCAATAGTCAAATGTGCGGGCATCAAGTTATCAAAAAATACCAAACATATTAGATATTAAAACAATTAAATAAATTAAGATAATGTACATTAATGGTATAAGCATTCCTATAAATTCTGTCATCTCCAAGGAGTGATAAACATGTTTAATTTAAATAATGTGTATATTTTAAAATTAAATTAAAAATGTAAAAGCCGTATACTCAAGCTGTGTCAATAAATGCATTGACATCAGTATCAACATTGAGTCCATACGGCGTGTACGTCCTGACTTTGTGGATCCATGACATCTCCATTCTGGAGATGCTACGGACTAACGGTTCGCCCCTCCAATTTGGGGAGAACTTGTCAATCCCTAAAAACATCATATTCTTCGGGTCTTTGTTGTGAGCTGTCAAGAAATGTTTAGAAACTGAGTGTCTATCAAAACCCTTGCGTATATTGGCAATATGCTCGTTCAAACGAACATTCAAAGGACGCTTGGTCCGCCCAATATATTGTAACCCACACGGGCACTGGAGCAGATAAACTACCCCAGTGCTCGTGCTGGAAATAAAGGGACTGATTTTGAATGTCTTCCCATTGCTGGTAGAAATAAACTCTTTGGTGTTTTTCCGCTTAATGCAGTTCAGGCGACACACTTGGCACCTATTACACTTATAGTATCCTTTTAATTGTTCCAAAAAGGTGGGTTGTTTAGTGGGTGCCTCAATAACATTTGGGGCAACCAAATCGCGGAGGCTTGGTGTCCCTTTAAAGATGACTCAAGGTTTTTCAACCATAATTTTCTTTAGCACAGGGTCATTCCGTAAAATATGCCAGTGACGCTGTAAAATTTTCTTAATGCCCATGTGTTGGTTGGAGAAGGTAGTAATAAAAGAAGGACAGACATTGACATCAGTGCCCCCCCCCCCCACAAGCACTAGGTGCCAACAAACTTGATCTGTCCATCCTCCTAACTGCCTCAGGGTCTGACTGAGAGACTCGCGATCGTAACCCTTTTCCAGGAATCTCCCAGTGAGAGTCTGGGCCTGGGCAAGGAAGTCACCATCATCTGAGCAATTGCGCCGTAGGCGCATAAATTGCTCTTTAGGAACAGCCTTTAACCAGGACTCGTGATGACAACTGTCGACTGGTATGGACCATACCAGTCGACAGTTGTCATCACGACAGTCCCTTTATTTCCTGCACGAGCACTGGGGTAGTTTATCTGCTCCAGTGCCTGTGTGGGTTACAATATATTGGGCGGACCAAGCGTCCTTTGAATGTTCGCTTGAACGAGCATATTGCCAATATACGCAAGGGTTTTGATAGACACTCAGTTTCTAAACATTTCTTGACAGCTCACAACAAAGACCCGAAGAATATGATGTTTTTAGGGATTGACAAGTTCTCCCCACATTGGAGGGGCGAACCGTTAGTCCGTAGCATCTCCAGAATGGAGATGTCATGGATCCACAAGGTCAGGACGTACACGCCGTATGGACTCAATGTTGATACTGATGTCAATGCATTTATTGACACAGCTTGAGTATACGGCTTTTTACATTTTTAATTTAATTTTAAAATATACACATTATTTAAATTAAACACGTTTATCACTCCTTGGAGATGACAGAATTTATAGGAATGCTTATACCATTAATGTACATTATCTTAATTTATTTAATTGTTTTAATATCTAATATGTTTGGTATTTTTTGATAACTTGATGCCCGCACATTTGACTATTGATCATGAGGTGTTTGGCATCATGGTTCATGAGCTAGTTATATATATGCTAATGTTCAGTGGATATGTGGCCTTACCATAGGGTGGCGCCACTGATCTTTTTATGGAATGTACTTGTATAATTTTTACCATTTATGTTATTAAGTATATTTGGTTGATGGTATCTGGTCTCGATCTGTGATATTATTGAGGTATTGGCGAGGTATCATGCTTCCTGTGACCAATATGCATATGACCAATTTGGAATCAATTTAAGTTTATTTTAATGTTTGCCAGCAGATGGCGGTATTATTATTTGTTTAACACTTGATTTTTAATCTCGAGCGTGCATCATGTAAAGTTTCGATGCTTGCTATTAATTTAAAAATATATATATGAATTTGTATTTCTCATATTGGATTCTATATTTCTTCACGGAGCACCTAATGTAATATTAGCGGTCTGCTGTTAAGAAAATAACACTACCGATAGGTCTTCGGGAAGATGGCGGATTGACCCGCCCCTGGTGGTCACACGGGGCGTGATTCCTATTTAAGCGGTGTCATCAGCACGCCGCCCGTACCTTGAAAACATCATATCTGACGAAACGTGCGTCGGTCACGGCGTACTGACGTCACTGCTTTGAATTTGAGGACGGGCGAAGGAGCCGACCGGCCGGAGGCTCGCATCCTATCCACGCTTTCTTAATCTACATTTTTGTAATTTGCTCTTCATATTCTGAATTAAAGTTTGTTGGGTTTTACACTATGGAGTGCTTTTTTGTCCCCCTCTTTGGCTTGGTCGGCTGGACTTGGAGCAATTGATATCAGATATCCAGAGGATCGTTTTGAGACCTTTTGCTTGTCACCTGTTACAGTCTGGTAAGCGGCAGTGATTTTGGTTTGGTTCATCAGACCTCTGAGTGTCTCTTCACATTGCTGCACCTAATTTCTTATGGTATTTGGCACACACTGAAGTCATTTCTGTGATCGTTTGGCTTGCATAAATCAGACTCTGGTAAGAGGCAGTGATTTTGGTGGCGGTTCTGTATCCTCTTGGTGGCTATTGGGCTGTTCTATTCACGTATTACCTGGCCGTTTGGCAGTGTTAATTGCACTGGTGTGGTGGCCTTTCCTTTCACCTTTCATAGTGAAGGTTCACATATTGGGTGTTTGAGAGATTATCATACAGTGTCACGCTATGGATATGTAATTTCTCTTCACATGCAAACATTATCGGGGAACCACATCAATTTTTGGATTCGAGGCTGCAGACCCACTTCATCTGGTGCTTTGAGGGCCTATTCCCTTCATCTATCTGGTAAGGAGATCACTCATCTGGTGGCTTATATTTCAAATTGAAGAGTTTGGAAGAACTCCTGAGTTTTGGGACATTTATTTGACCATTGGACAGTCTATGTGGACATTTTTCACGATTTTATATTATTTGACATTTATGTGGATATTTGACTACATCACTCATTAGCGCGACTTACCTATTCCATACGTTTTTGATTGTTTGTCGCAATTTAAGTCGCTGCTGGAACACAATAGTTAGCGCAGTTATATTTCATACCCAATCATATTTATTGTCATTAAATATAGACCCCGATATGTCGGACCATATATGGGTTCTTTCGGTTTAGGAGCATATTGTCGCATGGTTGTGCATATTCATCAGTGTGATGGTTTTTAAATAGTTTGATAACAATACATTTTGTCTATATTTATATTACCCAAGATTGTACATTTTTTTTTAATATTAATCAGTGTATGCCTACAAAGTCCTACTATCCTTAGGGGGGTTGCCCTTTCTCTTTCCCCTGTTTCTCATCTACCTAATAAATTAAATAGATGTATGTTGCTAAAGCACTGTGTATTGTAAACAAATAACATTTCTTTCATCTCAGTGCTGCTAATTTCCTGCAGACTTCTGCCTGTCTACATGCACACCAGACAGCTTCAGAGACAGAGTACACTGGCAGTGCCTATTTGAATGTTGATTTTTTTTTTACAATTACCCTGGCTTAAACACAACAATATCAACCAAATTAGATTCAGTTAGAACAAAGGCTTTTTACAGGTAGCTATAGTAGAAATATATGCTTTTTAATCAAATAATAATAGTCCTAGTTTGACTGACAGATAGAAATTAGCCAGCAATTTGATTTGGCTGTCCTTATTCTCACTGATGAAAAACTGTCCTGTCATTAGCCAATTTCAATTTCTATCAAGCTCTCTTCAATAATTAAGAGATCACAGATGATTCAGAAATGTAAAATTTGCCAGCAGCAGGACATTTTCCTAAAGAAGAATTGGCAGAAATGTTTTATTACATGAATTTGGAGACTTATAGAGACAAACAACACTAGTTGGGGTTTTACTACAATATTTAACCACTTTAAGACCAAGCCTATTTTTGACACTTGTTTACAAGCTAAAATAATTTCTTTTTGCTAGAAAACTACTTAGAACCCCCAAACATATATATATATATTTTTAGCAGAGACCCTAGAGAATAAAATGGAGATTGTTGCAATATTTTTATCACACCGTATTTGTGCAGCGGTCTTCCAAACGCAAATGTTTTGGAAAAAAATACATTTTTTAATTAAAAATAAAAAAACAGTAAAGTTAGCCCAATTCGTTTCCATAATGTGAAAGATAATGTTACGCCAAGTAAATAGATACCCAACATGTCATGCTTCTAAATTGCGCACGCTCGTGGAATGGCGACAAACTTTTACTAGTGTGCAGTCCACTTGATGATGCACAGCCATTACTTGATTCAGATGTTGGTTCTGGGGTTGAGGAAGGTAGGAACATCAGCCTAGAGAGAGGAAAGAACACCTGTACATAAATTGGCAGTAATGTTAACCTTAGTCGCAGCGTATTGCCAAGTTGTCTTCAGTGACCAATTTTACACCTGTTACTTCCAAAGTCTGCGGAAGAGACACCAGAATTTATCTAAAAAATCTCAAATCTTGTTCCCAATGCACTACATTGTGGCCTCATCATGAAGACTCCTCAAGCCATTGTTTACAAAATAAAGAAAGCTACAGTGGACTGCACACTAGTCTCTGCTTGTGTGACGTAGGATAAGGAGGATGAGGATGGTTTAGTAAGCCAGTCCACCACCACCTCTGCATGCTGTGGCTGGATAGCATGGGCAACATCACTAAACAGAGGAAATGATGCCCTGCCTGAGGACACATACGCTGCTGGCCCCCTCACAGTGCCATTGGAACATCTACCTCTCCTGTTGTCCTCCCAGACATAATGAGAAGGTGCTTATTAACAAAATGTAATAAAGATGTAGAAATGTGTATGTGGATGCACTTTAATCAATGGAAAGTCGTGTTCGGTGCACTTTAACCGACACACTACAACATACTACAGTAAAACTGCACTAATCACAGAAATATACTGCATAACGTGTACTAATGCACAGAAGTATACTGTGTTAAACGTGAAGTAAGGCACAGAGTCATACTGCGTTAAATGGCACTTAACGCACTGAAAAAGTGCACGTTTACCACAGTATATTTCAATTTGTTAAGTGCCATTTAACGCAGTATAATTCTGTGCATTACTGCATGTTTAACGCACTACATTTCTGTGTGTTAGTGCACGTTTAATGCAGTATATTTCTGTGCGTTAAACACAGTATAACGCACAGAAGTATACTGCGTTAAACAGCAGGTAATGCACTGAAAAATAAGTGTTAAACATGCACTAATGGACTGAAATAAACTGTAGTAAACGTGCACTAACACACTAAGATATACTGCAGTAAATGGCACATAATGCACTAAAATATACTGTGTTAAATGTGCAATAACGCACAGAAATGTACTGCATTAAACGTTCACTAACACAATGAAATGTACTGCATTAAACGGCACTTAACGTACTGAAATATACTGCGTTAACCATGCAGTAATGCATAGAAATATACTGCTTTAACTGTGCAGTAACGCACAGAAATATACTGCGCTAAACGTGCAGTAACGCACAGAAATGTACTGCGTTAAATGGCACATAACACACTGAAATATACTGCGTTAAACGGCACGTAACATACTGAGACCACAACATACAGGGGTATACAATGTACGGTTAAAAGCAAACACACACACGCATCATAGGTTGAACTGGATGGACTGATGTCTTTTTTCAACCTTACTAACTATGTAACTATGTAACTATGTAACTATGATATAAGTGAAGAAATAAAAGGTTATACCTCTGGCGGTAAAGCCCCACAGTAGCATAAAAAGAGGTTAATGACTAGGCAAGTTCAACCGGTATAAGAAGTGCACAAATTTATTGAAAAGTGAAAATAAAAACATATGTTCTACAACATGGTGTCGAATGACAACAACACAGTATGCACATATATCAGTAGCTGATGTCCACACCTACATCACCCATGAAAGATGGACAACAAAAAGCATAAAAAGACACAGGAAAATTGAAAGGCAAACAAAAGACAAAAACAAAAAAGTCACAAAATAACGTCAGGACGCTGTGGAATATCTGCAATGAGAAGTCTATGCGGAAAAACCGTGTGTGAATTCAGGAATAAAATCTTCTAATAACCATAGACCAATTATTGCACTTAGCCCATTTTAGCCTGGCCTATGAAGATGGAAAATGTGCTGAGATCTATTGAATAATGGCCTTCATCTTCAGGGGATAACTGATTCCCAGTAATGTTTCCTAATAGCCACAGATTGACCAGCAAATAATGTCCTAAACAAAGGCAAAGACTGCAGTGTAAAACCAGCTGGCCCTCTGCCACAAGGGCAGCGAATTGCAAATATTGTGAAGGCTGTTTTTTGTGGTCAATAGAGGAGTAGCTGCCAAACTGTGGGGCAATTTTCACTCAATTGCTCAAGGTTATTTGGCAAGAACCCTACAGGCAACACGTTTGATATATGATGGTTGTGTTTCCCCTTGTTCAGTTTTTGTCAACGTACTGAAATAAACTGCATTAACCGTGCAGTAACGCACAGAAATATACTGTGTTAAATGTTCACTAAAGCACAGAAATATACTGCGTTAAATGTGTAGTATTGCACAGAAATGTACTGCGTTAAATGTGCACTAACGCACAGAAATATACTGAATGCACAGGAATGTACTTCATAAAATGGCATTTAATGCATTAAAATATACTGTGTTAAACGTGCACTAATGCCCAGAAATATACTGTGTTAAACTGCACATAACGCACTGAAATATACTGCAGTAAATGGCATGTAACGCACTGAAATATACTGCATTAAACATGCAATAACGCACAGAAATATACTGCATTAAACGTGCATTAATACACAGAAGTATACAGTGTAAATTCTTAATAAAGCACAGAAATATGCTGCGGTAAATGGCACTTAACGCACTGAAATATACTGCATTAAATGTGCAATAATGCACAGAGATATACTGCGTTAAACGTACACTAACGCACAGAAATATACTACGTTAAACAGCACGTAACACACAGAAATATAATGTGTTAAACATCACATAACACACTGAAATATACTGCGTTAAACATGCAATAATGCACAGAAATGTACTGCGTTGAACATGCACTGACGCACAGAAATATACTGCGTTAAACAGTATATATACTGCGTTAAATGTGCTGTAATGCACAGAAATATACTGCATTAAACGTGCACTAACGCTGAAAAATATTCTGCGTTAAATGTGCAGTAACAGAACTATAATGCGGAAAAACATCATGTAACACACTGAAATATACTGCGTTAAACATGCAGTAATGCACAGTAATATACTGTGTTAAATGTGCACTAATACACTGAATATATACTGCGGTAAATGGTATGTAACGCAATGAAATATACTGCGTTAACTGTGAAATGTACTGCGTTAAACGTACTTTAATGCACAGAAATGTACTGCGTTAACCAGCACACAACACCCTGAAATAGACTACGTTAAATGTGCAGTGATGCGCTGATTAATATTTCAATAAATGGCATATAACGCACTAAAATATACTGCATTAAAGGGCACTAATTCACTGAACTATAATGCAGTAAACCTGCCCTGACAAAACAAACTGACACTAAAGTAAAAATGAAAGTCCACTTACTACACTAACTGAACTATTCACTGGATTCGCACAAAAATAAAAATGAATGTTTACTACACTCACAGTGAACTATCACAATATTCACACTAAAGTAAAAATGAATGGTTGCACTACACTCACATTGACTGAATTATCACTGGATTCACACTAAACTGATATTTTACACTGACGATAGAATCAGAATAGCACACTATAGCACTCTAACCCTCTAGTAGCACTGAACAGAGCCCTGTTCTATCTCTCTCCTTGCTGATATCACACTACAAATGGCCACTATTGAAAGAACACTTTTATAGTGTGAGGCGGGACTAAGAGCAATGAGCCATAATTGGATAGAGTCATCATTACTTTCTCTAATCATGGCTCTGACAGTGCTCTGTGCCCTAATTGGACAAAGCTTTCATTGCTTCAGCCAATCAGGGCTTCCAATGCACTGTGCAGCGACGCAAAGCATTGTGTTCATTTTGCAGGATGAACAAACGGTCGAACGCCCAGATAATTCAGGTGTTCATTGAACGGGTAAACAGTCAATGTTCAGCCCAAACTTATGCTTGGGCCGAACCATTCGCCCATTCCTAAAAAATGATAACTTTTTTTTGGTACATGACCACACAATTGTCATAATTGCAAACAGCTACAGCGCTGAATGCTGAAAATTGGCCTGGGCAGGAAAGGGGGTAAAAGTGCCCAGTGGGCAACTGGTTAAAATAGAACTCATGTCCATAAAATAAAAATACAAAAACCCACAAGAGATATGAAAATCCCACACTACCACATAAAGACCCTTATTCATAGAGAATTAACCACTTGCCGACCACTCACGTTGAGCATACTGCGGCAAAGTGGCTCGTTATCATCCAGCGTCATAAACCTATGTCGCTGGACAACGCTCCTGCTGTATTCAGACACAGCGGGAGTCGGGCCAGGGGAGGAGCGGCAGTGATCACCGCTGCTCTTCCTCGATCGTCTGGGATCGAGTGTGGAAATCCACCCAACAAAGTGGGCGGATCTCCTCTGTGACAGACAGTCACCGATTACAGGATTCAGCATAGCTGAACCTGCGATCTGTGTCTGTGTCACACAAACCCCTCCCCCCACACACATCAGTAAGCATGAGGAATACATTTAACCCCTTGATCACCAAAAGTTAACCCCTTCCCTGCCAGTGTCATTATTACAGTAACAGTGCATATTTATAGCACTGATTACTGTAGTAATGTCACTGGTACCCCCAAAAGTGTCAAAAATGTCAGTTAGGGGTCCGATCTGTCCCCCGCAATGTCACGGTCCCGCAAAAAAAAAAAAACGCAGATCGCCGCCATTACTAGTAAAAAATAAATAATAAAAATGACAAATCCTTCCCGTAGTTAGTAAACGCGATAACTTTTGCGCAAACCAATCAAAATACGCTTATTGTGATTTTTTTTACCAAAAATATGTAGCAGAAAACAAATTGGCCTAAAATGTTAAAAAAAATTTAAAAAAAAAATTTTTACATTTTTTTTGAGAATGTTATATATCAGAATGTAAAAAATATTGTTTTTTTTTTTCAAAAATTAAAAATCGCACATGTGATCAAATACCACCAAAAGAAAGCTCTATTTGTGGGGAAAAAAAGGAAATAAATTTAATTTGGGTACAGCATCGCATGACCGCGCAATTGTCCGTTAAAATAATGCAGTGCCGAATCACAAATTATAGCCTGGTCAGGAATGGGGTAAAATCTTCCGGTCTTAAAGATGTTAAAAATACGCTCATTGAGGATTTTTTTGTCAAAAACATGTAGATAAATACATTTTGGCAAATATATGACAAAAATTTAATATATTGGATATTTTTTAACTGTCAAAGTAGAAAATGTCAATTTTTTCACAAAATTTTCGCTCTTTTTTTATTAATATCGCAAAAAATGAAAAGCGCAGAGGTGATTAAATACCACCAAAAGGAAGCTCTGTTTGTGGGAAAAAAAGGACGTAACTTTTGTTTGGGTACAGGGTTGCATGACCGCGCAATTGTCAGTTAAATTTGCGCAGTGCCAAGTTGCAAAAAGTGGCCTGGACGTAAACCAGGAAAATCCTCCGGTGGTAAAGTGGTTAAATTAAAAAATTAAAAATAAATTAAATTATTCTCATTTAACTTTTTAACTTATTCATAGAGAATTAAGAGACCACAAATGATACAGCAAAATAAAATTGGCCAGCAGCAGGATTTTTTTAATGAGGGAAAATTGCTCCAACCTTAATAGAGACAGAGTACAGGCTGGGGCTTTACTATAAAATTGGCTGTCAGAAAGTAAATTTATAATCAGAGATAATGGGCCTAACAGGTGTATGTCCAAGTTCATTTTAATTTATGAGTTTAGGGGTGTTTTCAGTGAGAGTAAAATCATGTGAGGGGGTTTAGGTACACATTGTTTTTGCACTTTTTTTGTTTTCCTACCAATCAAACAGCATTGCACTGAAAACAAAATGGTAGCTTAAGGTAAAAATTGTCAGTAAAAGGTATATTCTCCACTTTAAGCACCCAAATTTAAAAAAATAGGACATATCATCATAACATAAAAATATTTAAATTTACAAAATAAATGAAACCCCAAAATATCACTCCTAAAACAAAAGCTCAAAAGAGTAAAAAATATATATATAATAACCTAAAATAAAGCTCTATTAACATAAAATAAAAACAATATACCCCAAAGTAAATGACAATGTAAAATTCCACACCCTGAAACAGATCCATTTCTTTAAATAGATCATAAGGTCATAAAATATTGCAAACACCAGATAAAAGCATCTGCTAACCTCAAATTAACCAAAAAATAAAATGAAAGGCAAAAAGTCTCCACTATTTAAGAACAAAAAAGGCAGCAAAGTGGTTGATTGCACAAAAAGATACCAATTACTTAAAGTACATTTTCTTAACTGACTCTAATCTCTCCCTATGCTGTTTATTAGCTTTTCCCTACAATGGCTTCCAATTTAATGACACTGTGGGGTTGATTTACTAAAACTGATGAATGCTAAATCTGGTGCAGGTGTGCATGGTAGCCAGTCAGCTTTTAACTTCAGCTTGTTCAATGAAGCTTTGACAAAAAAATGGAAGCTTATTGGTTTCTATGCAGAACTACACCAGATTTTTCACTCTCCAGTTTTAGTAACTAGACCCCTATGGCTGCTTTATTTTCCCCCTTTATACTGAGGGAACCAACTTATTTATAGGCCCCCTTACTGGCTTTTTTAAGCCTCTGGCCATATTTCAAAGGCCATGCAGTGCATTATGGTTTAAAAATATGCTCCCAGACAAATATGAAAACTTGTCAGGACTAGTGATGGGCAGAACACCTCCCTGTTCAGTTCGCATCAGAACATCTCGAACAGGGAAAATTTTCTAGCAAACTTTATTAAAATCTATGGGACATGAACATAAAAAATAAAAAAAGTCCTAATTTTAAAGGCTTATATGCAAGTTATTGCCATTAAAAGTGTGTGAGTACCTGGGTACTGACATGGGGGACATGTAACAATGCAAAATAAAAAACAATTTAAAACAATCTTTTTTACAGGAGCAGTGATTTTAATAATGCTTTAAGTGAAACAATAAAAATGAAAAATTCCCTTAAGTTTCGTGCCTGGGGGGTCCCCTTAATGTGCCTGTGGAGCATTTGCATGATGTATGGATCTTGCTGCAGCAATACTGACATTTCTAAAGGCAAACATATCATTTAAACTTGCTGTAATGTTTAGTCAGCTCCCGGCAATACAGATAAAAAAAAAAAAAAACACCGTAGGGTCCCCTCTCCCCAGTCCATACCAGTCCCTTCGGGTATGCCAAAATGAAAAAAAAAAAAAAAAAAAACGGAGTGGGTTCCCCCCCCAAAATCCATACCAGACACTTATCTGAGCATGCACGATGAATGGTGGAGATTTTTTAGTATTCAAATTCCCATGCAGCCAGATTTCAGGAAAACCACACTTGTGGTATTGTTTACTGTGTAGCATCTGTGTATATAATTTCTTTATTTTTTATGGTCAGGACTAAAAAATAAAAACAAAAAAAGTTTTACTTTTTTGTATCAAGTAAATAGTAAATATTAAATGTCACACAAGAATACTATATAGTCTTTTATCCAGCCAGCAATGGGAATTTTCATTTTTTTTGTACATGTTTCTTTTGTCTTTTGACCATTTGTTGTACAAAAGTCAATTGTGTACGGAACCCAATATCCCAAAATAAAATGTATATATACTGTAGAATTATATGTGCTGTAGAAGTGGCTCATCACATTAAATAGCTCAGTTGTAGGTTTCTATCAGACAAAACAAGCTAAAAGGCAGGTAACTTCTGTTGTCCAGTGTCTTTGGCTAACCCATAATGCTCTGAGAATCCTTTGCCTTAGCATGTTTACATGTAAACCAAAAAGTGTATAAATATAGTAAAAAATAAAACTACCAGCAACCATGATAGTTCCTTTTAAAATTATAAGCATATTATTATACTAGCTCTGTTCTGCAACAAAAACTTGATTACCCAACATATTTTAATTGTTTATATGAAATAAACCTATTTTCTATGGCTTGTGTTGCTTGTTTTTACTTGTTTAAGTTTGTGTAATTATAAAATATATATCTCAAAGTTTTTGTTATGTATAAACCCCTCCCAATATCAACGCTAAAAAGAAATTATAAATGAAATAATACTTAAGTTTGCAGATGGCTTCTGGTTAAAACATCTGTGTCTGAAAATTCAACTTTACTTTATGAGCAAAACAGCAAGCAGAATTATTTGTTGTTGTTGTCTTCACATAATGCTGAAAAGCAAAATTAGCTTATTATATTCATCTGTTCATTTATTTAAATTAAGAGCCAGTTCTTCTAAGAACAAAGAATAGATGTCTGCACAGGCTTAAATTGTCTATTAATCATGGAAGTTTGTAAACTGTATTTAGCATTTCAATAGCAAGCTAGTACAGTTTTTGGTACATCAAAACTTTAGCTTTTATAAAAGAACAGACTTATTACTAAAAGATATACATTAGCTGAAAGGGAATGGCATTACAGATAAGTTTAGTTTTGATGAAGTTTTTAATTTTTTCACAGCACATGTCATCAGAAAAAATAGAATAAAGTATACATTTTTAAATAAAAAGTAGGTTATTCAGTGATCTTGGAAATGGATGTTTAGGAACATCTATTACTAAAAGTATAACAACTCCATGTAATTCCAACTCCAAATTCCATGTAATTGAGGTCAGCCCAACAAAAATGTTAATCATAAAAATGTACAGCTATCATACAAATGAAAAAACATTATTTAATTTATGATACACTGGGGTTGCTTTACTAAAACTGGAGAGGGCAAAATCTGGTGCAGCTCTGCACAGGAACCGATCAGCTTCCATATTTTTCATATTTTTTTGTCAAAGCTTAATTGAACAAGATGACATCATGAGGTGATTGGCTACCATGTAGACCTGCACCAAAATGTACACTTTCCATTAAAAAAAAAAAAAAAAACATCTGTGTCATGGCCCAGAAGAAAATGGAGAGAGGTCAATAATGCAAGAATACAAAATCCATCAATTCAGGCACAGGAAACATGAAAAAACAAACACTCAGGTGTTGATTTACTAAAATCTGTAGAGCAGAGTTTACTGAATAGATGTGTCAGGAGTGTGGATGTCTCACAAGTGTGTGGTGGCAGACTTTGGGTTTGATTTACTAAAACGGATGCAGGTGTGCATGGTAGCCACTCAGCTTCTAACTTCATTTCAATTCAATTAAGCTTTGACAAAAAAAAAAAACCTGAAAGCTGGTTTCTGTGCAGATCTGCACCAAATTTTTCACTCTAAAGTTTTGGTAAATCAATCCCACAGTCTGCCATCACACTTGTAAGATATCCACACTCCTGACATTTCTATCCAGTAAACTCTGCTCTACAGATAACTAGTACAGAGACCTTTGCAGACTACACATACTGCTTTCTCGAACAGGATTAGCTAAACTCACTGTCATAGGCCCATTGACTCTTTTAAATTTGGTGTACTTTAAAGAAATCAAAAACCAGCTTACTCATTTTATAATTGTACTGTATATAAGAGTTTTTAGATTCAAACATTTTTCTTTAGTTTTAATAGGATAAAGTTAAAACACCTCTAGGGTAGGGTTGCCACCTCCTCCCTTTAATCGAGGACACATATTAATTACACAGGTTTTGAGGCTGATATAATGCAGATAAGTGAGTTTAATTACCACCTTAATCAGCCACAGAACTTGTGTAATGTGTGTCCTAGTTTACAGGGATGAGGTGGCAACCCTACTCTAGGGTGGCACCTATCGTTCTCTTTTTTTTATATTTTTGGATTTCCCTTTATTTTTGTCACTGATGGTGGTCACTATTATTAATCAGCCAAACTGCTCTGGGTTTGGTATGGCAGGAGTTCAAAGTCAAATACATTTGGATGGCAGCAAATCTCATTGAAATCAATGTGAGCCAAATCTTTCAAACAAATGTCCAGTCACTGGGCTAATAGGCAAGGAAGTGTCAAAAAATAGCATAGGGGGTTGTCACTTCATTGAGGAAAATGGAACAATGCAAAAAAAAGTTTTATAATTTTCATGTGGCCAGCAAATTACATTTCTGCTTCTTTTCTTAAAATAAAAAAATCCTCTAGGGGTCTGGTATGTGTTTTGGGTAACTTTGTATGTATCTGCATGTGTTTTATTTTAAAGAAGCCAGGCAATGCAGTTTTCTTCATGTCATTTTTGCTGTAGCACATCCTACAACAGGAATGAAAAACACTGCATGAACCCCCCTCCTCCCCAAAAATGCATAACAGACCTTTTGAGTCTGGTATGGATTTAAAATAGGACTCCATGCAAAAAAAAAAATGCATGAGATTCCCCTAAAAATCCATACCAGAATGTTAAGCCAAGGGCTTAGCTTGGCTGAACAGAAACAAGGGAGGAAAAGTGTGTAGCCCTCCTCTGGAACCACACCAGGTCATAATAAGGGGTCCTAATAATAAGGGACCCCAGATGCTGTCCTCCATGTAAATGAGGAAGGGGTACATAGTAAGCCAAATTTTGCACATAAAAAAGAAGTAATCTAGAAAACCAAGAAATAAAGACACTTAATCATTTGACAAGTTCTTCATTTAAAAAAAATCCCCCCAAAAAGTACCTCATTGTAGATATATCATCAATCACGATACTTGCTGCCAGGGCCAGATTGGCCTACTGGGAAAGCAGGAAATTTCAGTGCTAGAGTCCTACCCTACCTCCTCCTCTCCTTGTGTATATCACACACAACAGGAATCTCTCGCTGTGTCATGGAGCTTGGGTCTGAAATATTTGGCGGCCACTGTAACAAAGTCCCCCCTCCTAGACCAGCTCCTTTGATAGACGGAACACTGGTTCAATGCCGGGAAATTGAATCAGTGTGATGTGTATCATAGGAGCTGGTCTAGTAGGCAGGACTTTATTACAGTGGCCGCCTGGGCAATACAAATCCAAGCTCCATGACACAGTGGGAGATCACTGCTCTATGTGATCCAGGCACTGGTAGCCTGCATTTAATGGGCACGGATGAGGCTGCATTTGATTGGCACTGGTAGGCTGCATTTGGTGGACCTTGATGAGGCTGCATTGGGTGAGCACTGATAAGCTGCATTTGGTGGGCATTGATAAGGCTGCATTTGATGGGCACCGGTAGGCTGCATTTGATGGGCACTGATGAGGCTGCATTTGATGGGAACTGGTAGGCTGCATTTGACGGGCACTGATGAGGGCTCATTTGGTGGGCACTGATAAGCTGCATTTGATGGGCACTGATGATGCTGCATTCGATGGGCACTTATAGGCTGCATTTGATGGGCAGTGATGAGGCTGCATTTGGTGGGCACTGATGAGGCAGCATTTGATGGGCACCGATAAGCTGCATTTGGTGGGCACTGATAAGCTGCATTTGGTGGACACTGATGAGGCTGCATTTGGTGGGCACTGATAAGGGTGCATTTGATGGACATTAGTTGGCTGGATTTTATAGACACTGGTGAGGCTGCATTGATGCATTGATCTCTTGTTTCATGCCTGCAGTCTCTGACTATCTCTTGTATCATGTCCGCAGTCCCTGACCATCTCCTGTATCATATTTGTAGTCTCTGACCAACTCCTGTAGTATGTCTGCAGTCTCTAAACATCACTTGTATCATGTCTGCAGTCTCTTACCATTTCTTGTATCATGTTCACAGTCTCTGACCATCTCTTGTATCATGTCTGCAGTCTCTGACAATCTCCTGTAGTATGTCTGCAGTCTCTGACCATCTCTTGTATCATGTCTGCAGTCTCTGACCATCTCTTGTATCATGTCGTAACCTCTGACCATCTCTTGTTTTTTATCATGACTGCGGTCTCTAAGGGGGAGTCTGGAGAGGAGTCAAGAGTGGGAGTGCCGCTAGGATAGGGGTCATGGGAGAAGTCATGTGGACTATGGATAGGAGGTTATGACGTTATGCTGTTGGGCTGGTATAATAATGCTCTGGGGCTGGTATGAAATTATTTCTAGGGCTGGTTTTTATTCCCCATCCAGCCCTGCTTGCTGCTGCCAACTTGTCGAGAAAAAAAAAAAACAACAATCTGTTGCACAAGCCTTTTCCCCATTGGTGATACTAGCAGAATGACAGCTCCTCAAGCTGTCATCAGCTATATAAAGCAAAGGTGGAGATAGTGGTGACGTTATTGCCCAAATATGACCATGGCCATATTCCGACAAATGTTATTGCCCAAATATGGCCATGTGGCCATAATAAATGCATTGAGAACCTGCAGGGGATATTCAGATATCTAAAAACGGAAGAGAATAGTATGAACCTCTAACTCCACATTCAGCCCTCTAGGGGCTGGGGAATTGTGAGTAAATATCCAAAAAGTCTCCCTGTTACACAGCTTTTGAAATATCTCAGCCACTGATTTGCAGATAAGGAGTAGACTTTACTGCACTCTTTGGCAACGATTCACAAATGTACAGCTTTCTAATTTTTTTCTTGCTACACTGGTACATCCTCTTAAGAGTACAGAAGCTAACCAGGGGATAAGAAGAAGTTGTTTCAGAATTCTGCAACCTATTGGGGGGAATTTTATTCTTAATATTCAGTGTACAAATCAGGTTTTTATTTATATATTATCGACTCATTTTGGAGTCTTGAAGTAGGATACTTCAGCATCTACAAATGTATCTTTCCAAATACTTATATTTGCAGTGGACTTGGGTGATAAATTTAATGTCCATGCCAGGAGGCATGCCTTTGTTATCTTGTGGTCGAATTCCCGTGACAATCCTGACGGACTGTGTTGATGAAAAATGGTTGATTGCTTATGGCTTCAATCAAAGTAGAGGTGAAAGCATTTCCCTGTGTCCTAGAACATGGGGTGCAGGCTTATCCTGAAGCCAATCCAGGGGGTCAGTAAATGTAAAGAGGAAAGGATTGCCTCTCCTCCTGACCAACCCAGGTGAACAAAACTTGAAGAGCATCCTCATCCTATGTGTTTTCACCAAGCCACACATCCTGATGTATTTTGCCCCGCCCACTGGTGCAAAATCATATGTTGGGTAGAGTTGAGAAAACACCTGGATGTTCGGGTTCGACCGAACTTGAAAAAAAAGTCTGAGTTCGTGACCCGGACTTAACCCGAACTTTGTCCCGATCCCGAACCCCATTGAAGTCAATGGAGACCTGAACTTTTGAGCACTAAAATGCCTCTAAAACAAACATGAAAAGGGCTAGAGGGCTGCAAATGGCAGCAAAATCATCTTAAGAGCATGGCAACTGCTCTGCAAACATATGTGGATAGGGAAATAACTTAAAATAACATAAAAAAAGCATAAAAATAAAAAATAATCATCTTGAATGATGTAGGAGGAGGACAAGGCCCATATGGAGTAGGAGGTTGAGGTGGTGGAGGATATGGCGGTGTAGGTGGAAGCAGCGGCGACAGTGGAGGAGGAGGACGAGGTAGCCAACACTGGTTTTGGTTTTTAATAAAAAACAAATTTAAATTTGGGTACACCCCAAAAGAGTAAGAAAGATCAAATCCAGCAATGGCTGGGTAAGGCCGGTATACATGTCTATTTTGCGCAAGGTACAGACAAGTCCTGTGGGATCCATGCCTGGTTCATTTTAATGAACATGAGCTTGTCCACATTGGCCCCGGACAGGCGGCTGCGCTTGTCTGTGATAACGCCCCCAGTCGTGCTAAATACACGTTCAGATAATACACTGGCTGCAGGGCAGGCCAACACCTCCAAGGCGTAAAGGGAAAGCTCAGGCCATGTGCCCAACTTGGAGACCCAGAACTTGAAGGGGGCAGACCCGTCATTCAGTACATCTAGGCATGTGCACACATACTGCTCCACCATGTTAGTGAAATGCTGCCTCCTGCTAAGACATTCCATATCAGCTGCTGGTACAGCTGCTTGTTGTGGCATGCTGACAAAGCTTTTCCACATTTCGGCCATGCTAACCTTGCCTGCTGAGGTGCAAGTGGTGCCCTGGCAGCGTTGATGACCTCTCCCTCTTACTCCCCTGCCTTGGCCTTGTGCTTCCACTGTGCCCCCGCTGTCAGGTGGGAATGCCACCAGCAGCGCGTCTACCAGCGTGCGCTTGTACTCGCGCATCTTAGAAACATAGAATGTGTCGGCAGATAAGAACCATTTGGCCCATCTAGTCTGCCCAATATATCTGAATCCTATGAATAGTCCCTGGCCCTATCTTGTATGAAGGATAGCCTTATGCCTATCCCATGCATGCTCTTTCGATCATGCTCCAGTGAGGGAATTAAGGACGGTACGTTTTCCTTGTAACAGGGATCCATCAGGGTGGCCACCCAGTAATAAGCACAAGTTACTATGTGGGAAACTCGGCGGTCGTTGTGGAGACACTGCAGCATGTAATCGCTCATGTGTGCCATGCTGCCCACAGGCAACTAAAAGCTGTCCTCTGTGGGAGGTGTATCCTCTGTGTCCTCCGTATCCCCCCAACCACGCACTAGTGATGGCCATGAGCTGGCATGGGTGCCACCCTGCTGTGAACATGGTTCCATATCCTCCTCCATCTCCCCCTCTTCCAGAACTGTGCCCCTGCTGGACAATTGTGTCCCTGGCGTTTGTGTGTGCAGGAACCCACTCTCAGAGCCACTTGCGAATGACTGCCCTGAAAGCCATGGAAATGTTACCTCTTCATCCTCCTCCTCCTCCTGCTCATCCTGTGCCACATCCTCTTCCATCATCACCCGAAGTGTTTTTTCAAGAAGGCATAGAAGTGGGATATTTAAGCTTAGGCGTCATCGGCACTAGCCATGTTGATGGAATACTCGAAACAGCGCAACAAGGCACACAGGTCTCGCATGGTGGCCCAGTTATTGGTGGTGAAGTGGTGATGTTCCGCAGAGCGACTCACGCATGTGTGCTGCAGCTGAAACTCCACTATGGCCTGCTGCTGCTTGCACAGTCTGGCCAGCATGTGCAAGGTGAAGTTCCACCTTGTGGGCACGTCACATATGAGGCGGTAAGCGGGAAGGCCGAAGTTACACTGCAGAGCTGACAGGCGAGCAGCAGCAGGGTGAGAATGCTGAAAGTGCGCACAGACGGCCCGCTCTTTTTGCAGCAGCCCTGACATATCGGGGTGATTTGTAAGGAACCGCTGCACCACCAAATTCAGCACATGCGCCAAGCAAAGGATGTGTGTCAAACCGGCTAGGCCCAGAGCTGCTAGGAGATTTCGCCCGTTATCGCACACCACCACAACTCCTGCGCGGTGTGTGGTTTTTCACCCAAACAGGCAAGTTTTTAAAACTGCCTGCTGTCATTTACCCCTGGCTGTGCTGAAGTTGGTGGTGAAGGTGTTACGCTGACTGGAAGAGGAGGCAGTAGAGGATGAGGAAGCGGAGTAGGAGGAGTTAGGAACAGGAGGCGCCCTGCAATCCTCGATGGTAGAAGGACATGCGCCAAACTGCTATCCGCCTCAGGCCCAGCCGCCACTGCATTTACCCAGTGTGCTGTGTGATGTTAGGGAGATATAATGTCCCTGACTTTGCTTACTGGTCTACATATCCGTAGTTAGATGGACCTTGCCACAGATGGCGTTGCGCAGTGCACACCTGATTTTGTCACCCACTTGGTTGTGCAGGGAAGGGATGGCTTGCCTGGAAAAGTAGTGGCGGCTGAGCACGACGTACTGTGGGACAGCCACCGTCATAAGGCTCTTAAAACCCTCAGTCTCCACCAGCCGGAATGACAGCATTTCAAAGGTCAGGAATTTTGAAATGCTGGCATTCAGGGCCAGGGATCCCGGGTGGATAGGGGGGGTACTTCCTCTTCTGCTCCAGTGTTTGGGAGATAGAAAGCTGAACGCTTCCAAGGGACATTGTGGAGATGGTTGTTGGTGACCCAGGTGGTGGTGTTGCTGGTGGATCCTCTGTATGCGGGGTGGCAGGTGCCACTGGCGCTACAGAGGTGGATGAAGAGGCCGAGACTGCAGCAGCAGAAGAGGAAGCAGGAGGAGCCAGAGACCTTTCTTGGTTTTTGAGGTGTGCACTCCACTGCAGCTAGTGCTTTGCACTTAGATGCCTGGTCATGCAGGTTGTGCTCAGGTTGAGAAGGTTTATGCCTCGCTTCAGGCTCTGATTGCACAGTGTGCAAACCACTCGTGTCCTGTCATCATCACATTGTCTGAAGAACTGCCACGCTAGGAACTCCTGTGAGCTGGCTTTGGTGTGCTCAGTCCCTTGCTGCGTTGGGCAGTAGCAGGCATAGTGTCTAGGGCACGGCCGCTCCGCTTTTGCACCCTGCTCCCTCTTCTGCTGTGCTGGTGGCTCTGTGCGACCACCGTCTCTTCCTCCAAACTACTCAGGTCACCTGCATGACATTCATTCCATGTGGGGTCGAGGGCCTCATCATCCTCCACATCGTCTTCCACCCAATCTTCACCCCTGCAACCCTTGTCGGTCTCCACAATTCGGAATTCCACAGCAGTTGGCACCTGTGTTTCCTCATCATCCGAGACGTGCTGCGATGGTCCTCCCATGTACTCATCTTGAAACATAAGTGGTTGGGCATCGGTGCACTCAATCTCATCCACTTTTGGGGCAGGGCTAGGTGGATAGCGCTGGGAAACCATGCTAACAGAGTCATCAAAAAGAAGAAGAGATTGCTGCATGAATTGGGGCTCAGACTGCTTGGCTGATTTGCAAGGGGGTGCGGTGACAGATTGATGGACATCGGCTGCAGGTGCCAACTCTGACCTTTCAGCAGAAGACTGTGAGGGAGACAATGTGAAGGAACTGGAGGCACTGTCAGCAACCCAATCTACTATCGCCTGTACTTGTTCTGGCCTCAACATTTGTAGAGGCACATTAGGCCCTGCCAAATAATGCTGCAGGTTCTGTCGCCTACTCGCAGCTGAGTAAGGTGTTTCACCTGTGCGTGTAGCTGGCACAGATCGACCATGTCCTCTACTTGCAACAGGAGCTCCACCAGCCACAACACGACCCAGGCCAGTCCCTTATTTGACCTTCTCCTCATATTTATCGAATTTTGGATATTCCTCAAAATGGGATTTTATTACAAGGCGCAATACAACAGTATGCAATGGCTGTATCTCACTGTAACATATGCGGACAGGGCCACAATAAACTCTTTTGTCCCCTAAATAGTTTTTTTTATTGCAAGGCGCAATACAACAGTATGCAATGGGTGTATCTCACTGTAACATATGCGGACAGGGCCGCAATCAACTCTTTTGTCCACTAAATGGTTTTTCTTATTGCAACACGCAATACAACAGTATGCAATGGGTGTATCTCACTGCAACATATACAGACAGGGCCGCAATCAACTCTTTTGTCCACTAAATGTTTTTTTTTTATTGCAATGCGCAATACACCCATTGCCAACTGTTGTATCTCACTAACATATGCAGACAGGGCCACAATCAACTCTTTTGTCTCATAAATGGTTTTTATATTGCAACACGCAATACAACAGTATGCAATGGGTGTATCTCACTCTAACATATGCAGACAGGGCTGCAATCAACTTTTTTTCCCCTAAATAGTTTTTTTTATTGCAAGGCACAATACAACAGTATGCAATGGGTGTATCTCACTGTAACATATGTGGACAGGGCCACAATAAACTCTTTTGTCCCCTTAATAGTTTTTTTTTTTTGCAAGGCGCAATACAACAGTATGCAATGGGTGTATCTCACTGTAACTTATGCAGGCAGGGCCGCAATCAACTCTTTTGTCCCCTAAATGTTTTTTTTATTGCAACGCACAATACAACAGTATGCAATGGGTGTATCTCACTGTAACATATGCAGACACGGCCGCAATCAACTCTTCTGTCCCCTAAATGTTTTTTTTATTGCAACGCGCAATACAATAGTATGCAATGGGTGTATCTCACTGCAACAAATGCAGACAGGGCCGCAATCAACTCTTTTGTCCCGTAAATGTTTTTTTTTTATTGCAACGCGCAATACAACAGTATGCAATGGGTGTACCTCACTGTAACATATGCAGACAGGGCCGCAATCATCTTTTTTTGCCCCTAAATGTTTTTTTTTATTGCAAGGCACAATACAACAGTATGCAATGGGTGTATTTCACTGTAACATATGTGGACAGGGCCACAATAAACTCTTTTGTCCCGTAAATGTTTTTTTTTATTGCAACGCGCAATACAACAGTATGCAATGGGTGTATCTCACTGTAACATATGCAGACAGGGCCGAACACAACTTTTTTTGCCCCTATATGTTTTTTTTTGCAACGTGCAATACAACAGTATGCAATGGGTGTATCTTACTGCAACATATGCAGACAGGGTGGCAATCAACTTTTTTGTCCCTAAAATGTTTTTTTTTTGTTGCAACGCGCAATACAACAGTATGCAATGGGTGTATCTCACTGCAACATATGCAGACAGGGCCGCAATCAACTCTTTTGTCCACTAAATGTTTTTTTTATTGCAACCCGCAATACAACAGTATGCAATGGGCGTATCTCACTGTAACATATGCAGACAGGGCCGCAAACAAAATGTTTTTTTTATTGCAACGCGCAATACAACAGTATGCAATGGGTGTATCTCACTGCAACATATGCAGACAGGGTAGAAATCAACTCGTTTGTCCCCTAAATGGATTTTTTTTTGCAACGCGCAATACAACAGTATGCAATGGGTGTTTCTCACTGCAACATATGCAGACAGGGCCGCAATCAACTCTTCTGTCCCCTAAATGTTTTTTATTGCAACGCGCAATACAACAGTATGCAATTGGTGTGTCTCACTGTAAAATATACAAACAGGGCCGAAAACACCTTTTTTGCCCCTGTATGGCTTTTTTTATTGCAACGTGCAATACAACAGTATGCAATGGATGTATCTCACTGCAACATATGCAGACAGGGCCGCAATCAACTCTTCTGTCCCCTAAATGTTTTTTTTTATTGCAACGCGCAATACAACAGTATGCAATGGGTGTATCTCACTGCAACATATGCAGACAGGGCCGCAATCAACTCTTTTGTCCCCTAAATGTTTTTTTTTTATTGCAACGTGCAATACAACAGTATGCAATGGGTGTATCTTACTGCAAAATATGCAGACAGGGTGGCAATCAACTCTTTTGTCCCCTAAATGGATTTTTTTATTGCAACGCGTAATACAACAGTATGCAACGGGTGTATCTCACTGCAATATATGCAGACAGGGCCGCAATAAACTCTTTTGTCCTCTAAATGTTTTTTTTATTGCACCGCGCAATACAACAGTATGCAATGGGTGTTTCTCACTGCAACATATGCAGACAGGGCCGCAATCAACTCTTCTGTCCCCTAAATGTTTTTTATTGCAACGCGCAATACAACAGTATGCAATTGGTGTGTCTCACTGTAAAATATACAAACAGGGCCGAAAACACCTTTTTTGCCCCTGTATGGCTTTTTTTATTGCAACGTGCAATACAAATGTATGCAATGGATGTATCTCACTGCAACATATGCAGACAGGGCCGCAATCAACTCTTCTGTCCCCTAAATGTTTTTTTTTATTGCAACGCGCAATACAACAGTATGCAATGGGTGTATCTCACTGCAACATATGCAGACAGGGCCGCAATCAACTCTTTTGTCCCCTAAATGTTTTTTTTTTTATTGCAACGTGCAATACAACAGTATGCAATGGGTGTATCTTACTGCAAAATATGCAGACAGGGTGGCAATCAACTCTTTTGTCCCCTAAATGGATTTTTTTATTGCAACGCGTAATACAACAGTATGCAACGGGTGTATCTCACTGCAATATATGCAGACAGGGCCGCAATAAACTCTTTTGTCCCCTAAATGTTTTTTTTATTGCACCGCGCAATACAACAGTATGCAATGGGTGTATCTCACTGCAACATATGCAGACAGGGCCGCAATCAACTCTTTTGTCCACTAAATGTTTTTTTTTATTGCAATGCGCAATACAACAGTATGCAATGGGTATATCTCACTGTAACATATGCAGACAGGGCCGCAAACAAATTTTTGCCCCTAAATGGTTTTTTTTTATTGCAATGCGCAATACAGCAGTATGCAATGGGTGTATCTCACTGTAACATATGCGGACAGGGCCACAATAAATTATTTTGTCCACTTAATAGTTTTTTTTATTGCAAGGCGCAATACAACAGTAGGCAATGGGTGTATCTCACTTTAACATATGCAGACAGGGCCGCAATAAACTCTTTTGTCCCCTAAATAGTTTTTTTATTGCAAGGCGCAATACAATAGTATGCAATGGGTGTATCTCACTGTAACATATGCAGACAGGGCCGTAATCAACTTTTTTTGTCCCCTAAATATTTTATTTTTATTGCAAGGCGCAATACAACAGTATGCAATGGATGTATCTCACTGTAACATATGCAGACAGCGCCACAATCAACTTTTTTTGTCCCCTAAATCGTTTTTTTTATTGCAAGGTGCAATACAACAGTATGCATGGTTGTATCTCACTGTAACATATGCGGACAGGGCCACAATAAACTCTTTTGTCCCGTAAATGTTTTTTTTTATTGCAACGCGCAATACAACAGTATGCAATGGGTGTATCTCACTGTAACATATGCAGACAGGGCCGAACACAACTTTTTTTGCCCCTATATGTTTTTTTTTGCAACGTGCAATACAACAGTATGCAATGGGTGTATCTTACTGCAACATATGCAGACAGGGTGGCAATCAACTTTTTTGTCCCTAAAATGTTTTTTTTTGTTGCAACGCGCAATACAACAGTATGCAATGGGTGTATCTCACTGCAACATATGCAGACAGGGCCGCAATCAACTCTTTTGTCCACTAAATGTTTTTTTTATTGCAACGCGCAATACAACAGTATGCAATGGGTGTATCTCACTGCAACATATGCAGACAGGGTAGAAATCAACTCGTTTGTCCCCTAAATGGATTTTTTTTTGCAACGCGCAATACAACAGTATGCAATGGGTGTTTCTCACTGCAACATATGCAGACAGGGCCGCAATCAACTCTTCTGTCCCCTAAATGTTTTTTATTGCAACGCGCAATACAACAGTATGCAATTGGTGTGTCTCACTGTAAAATATACAAACAGGGCCGAAAACACCTTTTTTGCCCCTGTATGGCTTTTTTTATTGCAACGTGCAATACAACAGTATGCAATGGATGTATCTCACTGCAACATATGCAGACAGGGCCGCAATCAACTCTTCTGTCCCCTAAATGTTTTTTTTTATTGCAACGCGCAATACAACAGTATGCAATGGGTGTTTCTCACTGCAACATATGCAGACAGGGCCGCAATCAACTCTTCTGTCCCCTAAATGTTTTTTATTGCAACGCGCAATACAACAGTATGCAATTGGTGTGTCTCACTGTAAAATATACAAACAGGGCCGAAAACACCTTTTTTGCCCCTGTATGGCTTTTTTTATTGCAACGTGCAATACAACAGTATGCAATGGATGTATCTCACTGCAACATATGCAGACAGGGCCGCAATCAACTCTTCTGTCCCCTAAATGTTTTTTTTTATTGCAACGCGCAATACAACAGTATGCAATGGGTGTATCTCACTGCAACATATGCAGACAGGGCCGCAATCAACTCTTTTGTCCCCTAAATGTTTTTTTTTTTATTGCAACGTGCAATACAACAGTATGCAATGGGTGTATCTTACTGCAAAATATGCAGACAGGGTGGCAATCAACTCTTTTGTCCCCTAAATGGATTTTTTTATTGCAACGCGTAATACAACAGTATGCAACGGGTGTATCTCACTGCAATATATGCAGACAGGGCCGCAATAAACTCTTTTGTCCCCTAAATGTTTTTTTATTGCACCGCGCAATACAACAGTATGCAATGGGTGTATCTCACTGCAACATATGCAGACAGGGTAGAAATCAACTCGTTTGTCCCCTAAATGGATTTTTTTTTGCAACGCGCAATACAACAGTATGCAATGGGTGTTTCTCACTGCAACATATGCAGACAGGGCCGCAATCAACTCTTCTGTCCCCTAAATGTTTTTTATTGCAACGCGCAATACAACAGTATGCAATTGGTGTGTCTCACTGTAAAATATACAAACAGGGCCGAAAACACCTTTTTTGCCCCTGTATGGCTTTTTTTATTGCAACGTGCAATACAACAGTATGCAATGGATGTATCTCACTGCAACATATGCAGACAGGGCCGCAATCAACTCTTCTGTCCCCTAAATGTTTTTTTTTATTGCAACGCGCAATACAACAGTATGCAATGGGTGTATCTCACTGCAACATATGCAGACAGGGCCGCAATCAACTCTTTTGTCCCCTAAATGTTTTTTTTTTATTGCAACGTGCAATACAACAGTATGCAATGGGTGTATCTTACTGCAAAATATGCAGACAGGGTGGCAATCAACTCTTTTGTCCCCTAAATGGATTTTTTTATTGCAACGCGTAATACAACAGTATGCAACGGGTGTATCTCACTGCAATATATGCAGACAGGGCCGCAATAAACTCTTTTGTCCTCTAAATGTTTTTTTTATTGCACCGCGCAATACAACAGTATGCAATGGGTGTTTCTCACTGCAACATATGCAGACAGGGCCGCAATCAACTCTTCTGTCCCCTAAATGTTTTTTATTGCAACGCGCAATACAACAGTATGCAATTGGTGTGTCTCACTGTAAAATATACAAACAGGGCCGAAAACACCTTTTTTGCCCCTGTATGGCTTTTTTTATTGCAACGTGCAATACAAATGTATGCAATGGATGTATCTCACTGCAACATATGCAGACAGGGCCGCAATCAACTCTTCTGTCCCCTAAATGTTTTTTTTTATTGCAACGCGCAATACAACAGTATGCAATGGGTGTATCTCACTGCAACATATGCAGACAGGGCCGCAATCAACTCTTTTGTCCCCTAAATGTTTTTTTTTTTATTGCAACGTGCAATACAACAGTATGCAATGGGTGTATCTTACTGCAAAATATGCAGACAGGGTGGCAATCAACTCTTTTGTCCCCTAAATGGATTTTTTTATTGCAACGCGTAATACAACAGTATGCAACGGGTGTATCTCACTGCAATATATGCAGACAGGGCCGCAATAAACTCTTTTGTCCCCTAAATGTTTTTTTTATTGCACCGCGCAATACAACAGTATGCAATGGGTGTATCTCACTGCAACATATGCAGACAGGGCCGCAATCAACTCTTTTGTCCACTAAATGTTTTTTTTTATTGCAATGCGCAATACAACAGTATGCAATGGGTATATCTCACTGTAACATATGCAGACAGGGCCGCAAACAAATTTTTGCCCCTAAATGGTTTTTTTTTATTGCAATGCGCAATACAGCAGTATGCAATGGGTGTATCTCACTGTAACATATGCGGACAGGGCCACAATAAATTATTTTGTCCACTTAATAGTTTTTTTTATTGCAAGGCGCAATACAACAGTAGGCAATGGGTGTATCTCACTTTAACATATGCAGACAGGGCCGCAATAAACTCTTTTGTCCCCTAAATAGTTTTTTTATTGCAAGGCGCAATACAATAGTATGCAATGGGTGTATCTCACTGTAACATATGCAGACAGGGCCGTAATCAACTTTTTTTGTCCCCTAAATATTTTATTTTTATTGCAAGGCGCAATACAACAGTATGCAATGGATGTATCTCACTGTAACATATGCAGACAGCGCCACAATCAACTTTTTTTGTCCCCTAAATCGTTTTTTTTATTGCAAGGTGCAATACAACAGTATGCATGGTTGTATCTCACTGTAACATATGCGGACAGGGCCACAATAAACTCTTTTGTCCCGTAAATGTTTTTTTTTATTGCAACGCGCAATACAACAGTATGCAATGGGTGTATCTCACTGTAACATATGCAGACAGGGCCGAACACAACTTTTTTTGCCCCTATATGTTTTTTTTTGCAACGTGCAATACAACAGTATGCAATGGGTGTATCTTACTGCAACATATGCAGACAGGGTGGCAATCAACTTTTTTGTCCCTAAAATGTTTTTTTTTGTTGCAACGCGCAATACAACAGTATGCAATGGGTGTATCTCACTGCAACATATGCAGACAGGGCCGCAATCAACTCTTTTGTCCACTAAATGTTTTTTTTATTGCAACGCGCAATACAACAGTATGCAATGGGTGTATCTCACTGCAACATATGCAGACAGGGTAGAAATCAACTCGTTTGTCCCCTAAATGGATTTTTTTTTGCAACGCGCAATACAACAGTATGCAATGGGTGTTTCTCACTGCAACATATGCAGACAGGGCCGCAATCAACTCTTCTGTCCCCTAAATGTTTTTTATTGCAACGCGCAATACAACAGTATGCAATTGGTGTGTCTCACTGTAAAATATACAAACAGGGCCGAAAACACCTTTTTTGCCCCTGTATGGCTTTTTTTATTGCAACGTGCAATACAACAGTATGCAATGGATGTATCTCACTGCAACATATGCAGACAGGGCCGCAATCAACTCTTCTGTCCCCTAAATGTTTTTTTTTATTGCAACGCGCAATACAACAGTATGCAATGGGTGTTTCTCACTGCAACATATGCAGACAGGGCCGCAATCAACTCTTCTGTCCCCTAAATGTTTTTTATTGCAACGCGCAATACAACAGTATGCAATTGGTGTGTCTCACTGTAAAATATACAAACAGGGCCGAAAACACCTTTTTTGCCCCTGTATGGCTTTTTTTATTGCAACGTGCAATACAACAGTATGCAATGGATGTATCTCACTGCAACATATGCAGACAGGGCCGCAATCAACTCTTCTGTCCCCTAAATGTTTTTTTTTATTGCAACGCGCAATACAACAGTATGCAATGGGTGTATCTCACTGCAACATATGCAGACAGGGCCGCAATCAACTCTTTTGTCCCCTAAATGTTTTTTTTTTTATTGCAACGTGCAATACAACAGTATGCAATGGGTGTATCTTACTGCAAAATATGCAGACAGGGTGGCAATCAACTCTTTTGTCCCCTAAATGGATTTTTTTATTGCAACGCGTAATACAACAGTATGCAACGGGTGTATCTCACTGCAATATATGCAGACAGGGCCGCAATAAACTCTTTTGTCCCCTAAATGTTTTTTTATTGCACCGCGCAATACAACAGTATGCAATGGGTGTATCTCACTGCAACATATGCAGACAGGGCCGCAATCAACTCTTTTGTCCACTAAATGTTTTTTTTTATTGCAATGCGCAATACAACAGTATGCAATGGGTATATCTCACTGTAACATATGCAGACAGGGCCGCAAACAAATTTTTGCCCCTAAATGGTTTTTTTTTATTGCAATGCGCAATACAGCAGTATGCAATGGGTGTATCTCACTGTAACATATGCGGACAGGGCCACAATAAATTATTTTGTCCCCTAAATAGTTTTTTTATTGCAAGGCGCAATACAATAGTATGCAATGGGTGTATCTCACTGTAACATATGCAGACAGGGCCGTAATCAACTTTTTTTGTCCCCTAAATATTTTATTTTTATTGCAAGGCGCAATACAACAGTATGCAATGGATGTATCTCACTGTAACATATGCAGATAGCGCCACAATCAACTTTTTTTGTCCCCTAAATCGTTTTTTTTATTGCAAGGTGCAATACAACAGTATGCATGGTTGTATCTCACTGTAACATATGCGGACAGGGCCGTGATAAACTTTTTTGGCCTCTAAATGTTTTTTTTTATTGTAATGCACAATACAACAGTATGCAATGGGTGCATCACACTGTAATGTATTTATGAAAAACTGAAAAATAATTGTCCCCTTAATTGGTGCTTGTTGAATAGCAGATTTGAAAAGCATTGTCTGTCTAAACGCAGGAAGTCACAGTAAAATATGAAGGAAAAAAGTTTTTTTCTTTTTAAAATGCAGATTAAGCAGACACATATGCACTGAGGTTGCAGGAAATGCCTGCTACACACCACACGCCAAACAGGTTGGATACTGTTGTTCTATTCCGCTATTGAATAAAAAAAAACATTTGAATGAAAAACTGAAAAAATTTTTTTTACCCTAAATACTGAAAAATAATTATTTTCCTCTCGCATTGGTGCTTTTTGAAGAGCAGGTTAGAAAATAAATGTCTGTCTAAAGACTCTATGTCAAAGTTAAATATGAAAGAGATTTTTTTTTCTTTTTTAAATGCAGATTAAGCACACACATATGCACTGAGCTTGCATGAAATGTGCAGCACCACATGCCTAACAGGTTGGATACTGTTGTTCTATTCTGCTATTGAATCAATGAATTGAAAAAAAAATTTGAATGAAAAAATGAAAAATAATTTTCCTGACAGACTCCATGGCAGGCCCCGCCTCCTCTCCTACCTCATAGGACCCCACTCCCATAAATCTGTGCTCCCTTTCAGCATCAGTGTTCCTTTTTTTTTTTTTTTTACTTTCAAATATTTTTATTGAAGAAAATAAAGCAATACAAACTGTTGAATGCAGTCACTAGCAATAAACAGTGAAACAAGAGATCAATCTGAACAATGCAGAGTAGCAATGAAATATGCAGAAGAGCATGTGCTGGCCCACTAAGAGCAACAACCAAAGAAAAGGCCTGTTATGTGTACCAATAACCAGGGACCAGTGGTGGAAAGACTTCCCCAGATCCTCCCGGGAGCCAAGTGGAACCATGTGGGGATGAGGAGTTAATATGCAATTAATTGGCGAGGGAAACCTTGGCCCCAAGCACCCTGGAGGGTTGCGACACATTTGGGGACAAGGTCTCTCACCAGTACGTTACAGGGATCTCAGCAGAAGAATCCCTGAGCAGGTACAGAGGCAAATGCAAAGGGAAGAGGCTCCACAAGGAGGAGTGGGGGGAAGCCCCACGCCTTAAAACAATATACATAAAAATAAAAGGTAATACAAAAAACAGACAAAAGGAGTAGAAAGGTAGGGGTAAGGAAAACAGAGGGAAGATGGGGAAGGAAATCAGGAAGAGGAGGAAAGAAGGGAGGGCAAGTCACCGGGGTACAGTAGGTGCGGTAAGTCAGGGAAGTCTACAAGGTAATATGCAGATATTGAGCCCATGGATCCCAAACAGCTTCGTATTTAGCTAATCGGTCTTGGAGGATTGCCACCATTTTTTCCTGGGCCATGATCCAAGAGATCTTACGTTTAGCAGCATTAAGGGAGACCGAAGGTCGCTTCCAGGACTTAGCCAAAGTGAGCTTCGCTCCCAGGAGCATGAAAAACAATAGGGCTGACAAACTCTTAGGGTATGTCCGTGGGACGTCATGGAGAAAGGTAACATGTGGTGTTTGGGGGACCTGGAGATCCGTGACTTGTCGGAGCAGATGGAAGAATTTATTCCAAAAGGAACGGATTCTAGGGCATAACCACCAAACGTGAATGAAGGACCCCTGGTGTTCACAACCCCTGAAACACAAAGGTGATGTTCCGGGGAACATAAGCGCTAGACGGGTCGGTACCAGATACCACCGAGTCAAAATTTTTACGTTTGCTTCAATGAGAGTCGTGTTAATGACACCTTTGAAGGATCTATGAAACATACGGTGCCAATCGTCTAGCGAGTAAACTGTCTGTAAATCACTTTCCCATTTGAGGGCATAAGAGGGCTTATCTAAGGGATCCATCAGGGCTGCGTATATAGTTGAAATGCCCCCCCTCAACTCCGATGATTCAGAACACCACCGCTCGTAAGATGTCAATCTTGGAGGTACCTGTTTGTCCGACCACATTGCGTGCAGAAAATGGGAAATTTGAAAAAAACTGAACTTTTCCGACGCCGGCATCTTAAGTTTGTTAATGCAATGGGAGAGGGAGAGTGGGCCGGAGAGTGATAGGAAATGTCCTATGCGGTACAGACCTTTGTTTGTCCACCAGTGAAAAGCTTTGATGTCATGTCCGGGCAGGAATTGGGGATGATGGAATAAATGAGTCAACGGCCTCATTGGTGAGACCAAGCTAGGGTGTCGATAGAGCTGTCTACATAGGCTGATAGAGTGCGACAGGGTGGGTGCCAAGATCACAGGTTGAAGCCTAGGCGGGCACCAGGCGACATAGTCCAGTGTGTAATTAGGGATGGCCTGCCTCTCAATATGAATCCAGTCAGGTTTAGGACCGCGAGTACAGATCACCGAAAACTGGGCAAGCTGAGCTGCCTGATAATATTTCCACAGATTGGGTAAAGCCAATCTGCCTTGTGTCCTTTGTCGGAATAGCACTGAGCGTGAACAACGGTAACCCTTCTTGCCCCAAACGAATTTCACTACACTGGATTGTAGGGCGTTCAGATGGCTTTTACGAAGGGGGAAGGGAAGGGAACGGAAGAAGTATAGCAACCTTGGTAACAAGGTCATTTTGACCGAGTTTATCCTACCCAGCCAGGAGAGATTCTGTTAATCCCAACACAACATGTCAGCTTTTAACCTTCTGTACAAAGGGGGGTAATTAGTTTGGTATAGAGTGGCGATGGACGGAGTAAGGTGTACCCCCAAGTAGGGGAGCGAGGCATGACACCATATACATGGAAAGGAAGGTTTCAGAGCCTCGAAAACAGGTGTGGGAACCGTGATGTTGAGAGCCATAGATTTGGAGAAATTTACCGTGAGGCCGGAGGCAAGAGAGAACATCTGGAGTAAGCGCATAACGGTAGGGAGCGAAACAGGGGACGTCAGGAAGAGTAGGACATCATCTGCAAAAAGAGCGCATTTGTGCTCCGTCGGACCACAGCGAACGCCGTGGATGTCGGGGTGGTGGCGGATCGCTACCGCCAGGGATTCTATGGCAATTGCAAATATAAGGGGTGAGAGGGGGCAACCCTGTCGCGTACCCCTCTTAATGGGGATAGAAGCAGAATAGTGTCCCAGTAACCGGACCTGGGCCGAGGGAAGCGAATAGAGGGCTCGTAAAATATTAAGGAATTTGGTGCCAAAACCCCACCTTTGGAGGGTCTCAAAGAGATAAGGCCAGGAGATGGAGTCAAATGCCTTATGTAAGTCGAGGGAAAGGAGTAAAGTATCTTTGTGAGGGCCGCCATCCCATCTGGAGTTGGTCAAAGAGATAAGATCTACAGCTCTCCTAATTTGGTCGGATCCCTGTCTCCCCGGGATAAAACCCGATTGGTCTTTGTGTACATATGTACTAATGAAGCTTGACAGCCTGTTGGCGAGGACCTTTGTCAATATTTTAAGGTCCACGTTAATGAGAGAAATGGGTCTATAGTTGCTAACATCGCTGTGGTCCTTGCCCGGTTTGGGGATGACCGAAATGAATGCTGAATTTAAAGCCCTATCAATAGGCTCCCCCTTTTGCAGCTCGTTGTAAAATCTGCAGAGGTGAGGCGCTAAATTGAGCCCGAAATTTTTATAATAGAGCGAGGAGAACCCATCGGGCCCAGGGGCGGACCCTGTCCTCAAATGCTTGATTACCAACAAGACTTCCGATTCGGAAATAGGGTCCTCCAAAATATCCCTATGTTCTCGACTGAGACAGGGGAGCGAAAGCCCGTCTAGAAAGGAATGCGTTTCCCGGGAGGGGGATCCGGTTTGAAAATCGTATAGTTTTGAATAAAAAGAGTGAAAGGATTGCAAAGCCTGTTGGGGATTTTGGGAGAGAGTGCCCTGAGACGTTCTAATTTTGGGGATTGTGTGCGTACGCTGTCTGGGGGTCAATTTAACCGCGAGTCTGGGGCCAATTTTGTCGGTGGAAGCATAAAATTTTGCTCCCGACCAACGGAGTTGCTTCTCTGCCTCAGTCATCAATGCGAGATTCAAATGAAGCCTGGATTCCTCCAGGCGAGCTTTTGAAGTCGGGGTAGGGTTATGTTTGTGGTCCTAAGCGCAAGAAAGTCTGATTCCAGTTTAAGCAGATCCACCCGCCTCCGACGCTTGAGGTTGGCGGAAATTTGAATCAACTTCCCCCGGATAACCGCCTTGTGAGCAGCCTCGGGGGAGACCTCTGGAGTGACATTGGAAGAGAAGTACTCCTCCAGTGCTTTAGATATAATTGTGCAGTGAATTGGATTGCTTTAGAGCGCCTCATTAAGACGCCACCGAAATGTACCCTCGGAAGCGTGAGTGCGATGCAGCAGTAAGACAACCATGGCATGGTCAGAGATAGGTGAGTCTTTAATAAAGGATTTAAGCGTGTGTGACACCGCCCGCGCAGAAATAAAAATATGATCTATCCTTGATAAGAGGTTGTGTGGGGCAGAGAAATGAGTATAGTCTTTGGCATGGGGATTATGTTCCCTCCAAATGTCCACCAACCCTTCCGAGAAGAGCAGCCTAGCTATCCTGGTACTCTGCCTGGGAGGACGGCAAAGAGAGGGGTTACCCGGGCGGGATTTGTCCAGACTTTGGTCCAAGGCTACATTAGAGTCCCCCCCCCATGATTAAAGTGCCTTCTGCCTGGGGAATGATGTGGGTGGCCAAGTGGCGAAAAAACAGATCTTGACGTTTATTCGGGGCGTAGTAAGATAGGAGAGAGTATTTTAAACCCCCCAGTAAGCCTATGAGTAATAAGTACCTCCCCTCCTGATCCTCTATTTTCCAGATCAGTTCAAAGTGAACGTGCGCCCAAAGAATATTGCAACTCCCCTGGTTTTATCCGTAGCATTGGCCAAATAAAATTGAGGATACTTTGGGTGGACAAACAAAGGTCTGTAAGATGCCGGGAAGTGAGTCTCCTGAGTGAATGCAATGTCAATGTGGTGAGAGTGGTACAGGTTAAAAAGCTTACATCTCTTCGACTGGGAATTAATCCCTTGGACATTGTGAGAAGCAATCTTCCAAGGTCGGGAGGCGGTATTAGGTGTCGTCATCGGTTCCGCAGTACTTGAGGAGCTGAGGGTGGAGCAAAGCAACAAGTCCGGAGCCTGTCAAGGTGGGCAGCGAAGCTCAAACATGGCGATGGCCCTGGAAGACGTAATCCCTGTAGGGAAGAATGAGAGAGACCCCCGGTGACCAGAGGGGGGGGGGAGAAAGGAAGGGGGAGAGAAAAGAGGAAACAAAATGAAAATGAAAAAAAAGAACACATACTGCAACGTTAGCCCACATTCATTGCAAGAAGTAATCCCCCCCCCCCATTTCAGGAGAGGTGGGCCAAATCCCACCAACCCCTGAATCCCAGAGAGGTCTTCGAGGAGTGAAGGCATCAGCTCCACTCAACTGGGGGAAAAATTCCCAAGAAGAGACGGAGCGAGGCGCAGCAGGAATCCCGCTGTGACCAGACTAATTAAAAGAAAAAAGCAAAAGATAAAATGACATGTTTCAAAAAAAAAATAAAATTTTCCAAGAAGCCAGAGTTTACCACCTGAAAAGTCCAGTAGTAATAACCCACAATGGGGGTGGAACCCCCAACAATATAACCAAATCAGCATATTATATATAAAAAAGACAGTATTAGAAGATGTCCAACACCTTTGATGATAATTTTTTTTTTTTTTTTTTTTATGTAATGGGGTCAATGTAGAAATGTAACCGTGGGGCCGGGTCCCTCACAGGCAAGAAAAAACAGGAACGAGTCCTGCAAGGAAAAAGTGGAGAGAAAATCCGGACGTGGAGAATGTCTAGGGTGGTTTAGCATCCTTGGCCCTCTTGAACTGCTGCTTCTGCCAGGCTGGAACCAGGGGGCTCTGAGGAGAAGGGCGTTTGGAGGAGCCAGAGCTTCTGTTAGGAGCGGAAGAGTTGGGGGTCTTGAGTGATGAGACCAAGTTTCAGGAGGAGCTGTTCGCCATCAGGAAGAGCCGAGAAGCTATAGGTACGTTGTTGGTGAAGAAAAGTAAGGCGGAAGGGAAAGGACCACCAATACTTGATCACCTTCTGTTGCAGAACTTGAAGGAGTGGTTTGAGGGATCGCCTTTTCTGAATAGTAGTAGGCGATAGATCCGCGAATATTTGAACGGTGTGTCCTTGGATAGACAGATGGTCGGAGCGTCGTGCGATCCTCATGACCGCCTCCTTCACCTTATAAAAGTGTGGCTTAACGATAATGTCCCTTGGGGAACCGTCAGGGAGGGGGGCTCTGAGAGCCCTATGAGCTCTATCCAGTTCCAGGCGGTGAGGCGGTATGTCAGGGATCAGGTCCCGGATGAAAGCGGTAACGGCATCTTCAACATCTTTAATATTTTCAGGTAATCCCCTGATCCTAAAATTGTATCACCTGGAGCGATTCTCAAGCTTGTCAATTTTGGATAAAGCAGTGTCCAGCTGGTCATGTAATTCTTGCATCCTGGCTGAATTTTGGTTCACTTTAAGGACAGTCTGGTCCGATTTAAGTTCAATAGCCTCCAGTCTGGATCCCAGGTTCTGGAGATCATTGTGGATGGCAGAGGTTATTTGTGAAGCAGTCTGTACCAGACCCTGTGAGAGCATTTGGGAAAAGGTATGCATGAGGTATGAGAAATCCTGCTGGTGTGGTTGAGGAAAAGGCAGGGGGCCCTGTGAGAGGCTCTGGACAGCTGGGCAGGCCGCAGCAGGGGACTGTGTTAATTCCTCCAGGGTCCTGTCCAGAAGGGAGACTGTGGAGGCTGGGGATAGGAGATGAGGCAAGCCCAGGGGGGTGGTCGGGCTGTCAGTAACTGACCTGATCGTCAAAGCAGGCGTTGGGACATCTGTTATGTCCTCCTCTCCCTCGGGTCCCGTGCTGTGAGGTGGAGCGGCCGCCATCTTGGGGCTGCCAGGGCGGGAGGCTGCCGAATCCATTTGCCAAGAGAGGTCCCTGCAGACCTGGGAGCCGGACATCGGGGATCCCGCGATGTGCACCGGGCGTTCCGTGGTGGATCGTCGTACAGAGGCGGCGGTAGTATGCCGGCTAATGCTGCGGGGCTGTCTGTGCGGTCACAGAGGGACGGAGCTCCCGGGCTAAGCGGCCATCCAGGGAGCTACCGCGCATGCGCCCCCCAGTGTTCCTTTTTGTCCTCCTCATACATATGGTGTTATGTTCCTACTATCTTCGGTCCTTTATATCGGTGGCAGATTGAGTCTTGGAGTCTCCGATAAGCCCTGGCTCTTAGCGGGGTATGGAGGGGGCAATGGAAGAGACCCTTAGCAGAAGCTCTGTGGTCTGGCCGAGAGAGCCCTGCTGCTGCGGGTGGCCATTATTGCCTGAAGGCACAAGCCGGTGTTGCGTCTCCTGGATTCGGTTATGCTGTCGGCAGGTTGGTAAGCCCTTACATGGGACAGCTTCTTATTTTTCTCAATCCTTATTTTCTCTCTAGGCCGTTTTATTCTGTCGCTCGTGTCTATACTGTATAATGTGTTTACTGAGTGCTCGGTGTGGCTAGGTATATGGTCGTTAGTTGTACTTACTATGTTTGTCTCTGTCCGGTCGCGGCCATGATCATCCGTCGCTTCCGGGATGTCTGGCGCTTCTGCGCATGCGCAGTGCGTGCCGGGTAGTGGATTCGTCGCGCATGCGCAGTAGCGAGGTCTGACATCACTCGCGGTTGCGCAATACGGCGGGACGTGGCTGGGCGGTCTATTTAAACTTATGATCCGACCAGAGCTGGTGGGAAGGTCGGCATATCGGTAGCCTCCCCCAGACTCTGGTCTAGTGTATTAAGGTAAGAATGGATTCCTTCCTTTTGGGGGCTTTTTTGGTGGTATGAATGGGGACTGATAGTGCATATCCTTCCTCCAGCTAGAGTACATATTCTCCTTCAGCTATCTACACTGTAAGGATTTCTTGAGCTATGGACTCATCGCCGCCCCCTAGTGGCCAGCCTGCTCTTCCAAGGTATGTGCTGGATTCTGATAGATAGAATGGTCTGTGTGTCTCTATCATGTTCTTATGTCTTGCTGTATATATCTGTCTTCAGCTCTTTCAGGTCTGATCAACAGCCCCGCGCACGCAGTGAAGACGGTCATTCAAAAACGCAGCATCGGCGCTCCTCATCTAAATCTAAGCGCAGCTCCCCCCATGGTAGGGGACGTGATGGCCAGTCTTCTACGCACCATGGCCACTCAGAACGCCCGCATGGGAAAAAATGCTGGGGATGCCGTACTCTGATACCAGACGGCTCCTCCCTGTGTAAACCCTGCTATGCCCAAGTTACGGGTGAAAGGAAAAAAATCGGACCAACATATTGAGGAGGTGGTGCGCAGAGTTCTAAAAGACTCTCTTGCTGAATTGCACAGGCCAGGTCCTTCCGCAGGTCCGTCACGCTCCCCTGACAGAGATCTTTTTGTTCAAGATCCATTCGAGTCTTCCCAGCCCAGCCATCCATCTATTCTCCCGTCAGAGTCCGAATCTGATTCAGATGACTCCGGTTATGGATTTGAGTTTGCCCTCGTATCCCCGTTAGTTAAAGCGGTGAGAGAGGCCCTTGATTTGGAAGATCCTGCTGTCTCTTCTCCAAAACAGAAGAAATATTTCAAGCAGTTATGCAAAGAGCGCTTGAACTTCCCATTCCTAGGGGAGCTGGGAGACATAATCTCTGAGGAATGGAGCAAAGTGGAAAGGAAGAATTCCATGACCACTAAAATGGCAAAACTGTATCCTTTTAAACAGGAAGAGGTGAAATATCTGGAGTGCAGTGATGCGTCTTGTGAAGCACGTCACTCTCCCAATGGAGGATACAGCATCTTTTAGGGATCCTTTGGATCGGAGGATTGATGCTGATCTTAAACGGGCATATCTTTCAGCCGGCATGGCCTGTGAGCCAGCCCTGGCTTTGGCTACAATTTCTAAAGCCATGGAAGTCTGGGTCAACGCCCTCGAAGATACTCTTGGAGGAGTTTCGGAGGAAGTTCTTCAAAGCTCCCCTATTCAGGAGCTAAAGATGGCTGCGGGTTTCTTGGGGGGGGGGCATCTTTAGACACCATTCGCCTCTTGGCCCGGGTTATGCTGGTCTCTGTTACGGCTAAACGTGCCCTTTGGCTTCGTCCTTGGGTTGCCGATGCTGCCTCCAAACAGGCATGGTGTCGAATTCCCTTTGAGGGTTCTTCCCTCTTTGGGAACAAATTGGCCATAACTCGGGCCACGGGTGGAAAATCTGGGTTCCTCCCTCAGGACAAACGCCCAGGCGCTCAAAAACGCTCCTTCCAGAGGAGACAGAACGCTAACCGTTCTAGGGAAGCGCGCAGCTACAGACCAGGAAAATCCTATGGAAGAGGCTGGAAATCAAGACAATCCACCTTTTAGAAAGGTACTAAAGGGTCTTCGTCCGGTGACCGGGAGGCCACCAAATTCTTTTGAGGTTGGGCCCGTCCAGGCTTTTCCGGTAGGGGCCAGGTTGCTCCAATTTCGGGACGTCTGGGCGGACTCGACCCAGGATCCCTGGGTTTTAAATATTGTGTCCCAAGGGCACTCTTGGGCGTTCGACAACGTTCCAAAACCCAGGTTCGTCACAACTTCCCTTCCTCCTTCAGCAGAAAAAAAGAAGGTTCTTCTCAGTTATGTGGATACCCTACTGGACCAGCGAGCTGTTGTACCAGTTCCCGAGGCAGAAAGAGGTCAGGGAGTATATTCACCTCTCTTTCTTGTCCAGAAAAAGAACGGCACATGGCGCCCGGTAATAGATCTCACATATCTCAACAGATCTATCCATCGAGAAAGATTCAAGATGGAGTCCCTGGTTACAATACAGCATTCGGTTCTCCCAGGAGACTGGTTGGCATCGATAGACCTAAAAGATGCGTACTTCCACGTACCTGTAGCAAAAGAATATCATCAGTTTCTCCGGTTTGCTGTCAATCATGTCCACATGCAATTTACATGTCTTCCCTTCAGGCTCTCGACTTCGCCTCGCACATTTTCCAAAACTTTGTTGGCGATTGTGGCTCTCATCAGAACCAGAGGTATCAGATTGCATCATTACCTGGACGATCTCCTTCTTCTGTCTCAGGACAGGTCCCAGCTACTGATACATCTGGAGCAGGTGACCTTAACTCTCTGGGAGTTCGGGTGGATTCTGAATTTGGAAAAGAGCCAGCTGGTGCCGACACAGTATTTCTCGGGGCACTGTTCAACACGGTGAAATGCACCATCTCTCTGCCCGAAGAGAAAATCCCAGTAGTTCAGGGCAGGGTGGCTCTCGCTCTCGCTGCCTCCCATCTCACTGCTCATCAGTGTCTAAAGGTAGTAGGGACTCTCGTAGCTACCTCGCCCATGGTGAAGTGGGCTCTGTGGAAACTGAGACCCTTCCAGAAGGGGTTTCTCCATCAATGGATGACAGAGAACTTGTCACAGGTCATTTACCTGACACCATTCATGAAGAAGGGGTGCCTTCCTTGGTGGTTACGCCGTGCGAATCTCACCAACTGCCACTCAATTGCTCCAATCTCCTGGGTTACGATAACCTCCGATGCCAGCAGTACCAGCTGGGGAGCCCACTGCCTGTCAGAAGTGGCACAAGGCAGATGGAATTTTCCCGGTCACGGAGTGATGTCCAACATCCTAGAATTACGAGCCGCCTTCAAAGCTCTTCAGGCTTTTCACCATCTGACTCAGGGGGCCTCGGTGTTACTCAGGATGGACAACACCACGGCAGTGGCATACGTCAAGAGGCAGGGAGGAACTCGCAGTATGACTCTACTCCACGAAACAGAACCAATTATGTCATGGGCCCAGCAACATCTGACCAACCTCTCAGCAGTCTTTGTTCCGGGAGTGTTGAATGTGGAAGCAGACTTCCTATCCAGATTCCAATTGGACAACAACGAATGGTCCCTCCATCAGGATATATTTACATCTTCCTCATCTCTTATGGTCTTCTATGTCAGTGTACATATATGTTGGCATGTGTGTTCCTAATACGCACCCAGTATCAGTATACAGGAATATTTTGAGATACATATGCGCACATATATGGTGTTTATCTTGTTTTGTTAGTCTAGTCTCCACAGTGTCATGTAGGTTTATATATGTATAATATATATATATATATATATATATATATATATATATATATATATATATATATATTTTTTTTTTTTTTTTTTTAAGTTTTTTAAAGTTTTTATTGTATTATGAACTTATTCACTTTTATAAATTTTTATTAGATATGTACAATTCATGGATATATATGAATGTTTGGATATTATTGCCCCTGATTACAGGCTCTCTATTGTCATGTCCCTTTAAGAAATAGTGAGGGGAGGAGCCGCTATATTGTTATATAAATGAGGGCAAAGGATCTCTGGGGTGTTGAGATCTGAAGAAGGAGGCTACGCCTCCGAAACGTTGTCCTTAGCAACCCCATGCAAGTCATGCTCTGGGTCCCGATCGTGGAGTCTCCCTCTGCTTAACCGCATTGTCAGTTTCTCTGAGCGGCTATAGCATCCGGCTCTTGGAGGGTGTGCGGCGGCAGCTGGACCGTGCGCAGGCTCACCACATCGAGTCTCCTTGAGTAATCCGAGGCGGTTGGCTTAGCCGTACGATACTCACTGACTAGTGCAGGACGAACAGCTGAGCCGCCGAGGCTAGGAGGAGAGAGCCCTGTAGACATCATTGGGGGATATTTATTTCCATGCATGACTTCCTATCTGTTTGTGAGTACCTGTTTTTATGGCTTCTATTAACTTCAAATAAATGGTGTTACACTAGGGCGGTGTGCGCTCTGTTCCTTTATTTTTTGTACAGCTGCTTTGCCTCATATCCCATGGAGGGTTAGGAGAGCTGTCACGCTTCATTCATGTGTTTCACTACAGGCCATATTACAAGATTCCCCAGCTTGAGAATCAATCTCCAGGATCTGCGCAGGGACTGGTAATGTGTGTTTTTTCCCTCCATCAGGAGGTGTTCAATTGGGTTCTGTCTCTGGGAATCTCTCCAGAGGTGGATCTTTTTGCGAGTCCACACAACAAGAAACTTCAGAAGTATTATACGAGGTTCAGGGATCCTCGAGCCTTCGGAGTGGATGCCCTCACGGACAGATGGAACTTCCAGTCTGCATATGCCTTTCCACCGGTGCCAATAGTACTCCAATTCCTTCGGAGACTGAAGATGGAGGAAGTAGAGATCATAGCAATAGTTCCCTTCTGGCCCAACAGGCCCTGGTTTCCCCTCCTGTCCCTTCTCAGCTTCAGGGATCCAATCCCTCTACCTCTCAGGCCAGACCTTCTATCGCAGGGTCCTACTCTGCATCCATGCCCTGCGCGTCTGCATCTCAAGGCCTGGTTCTTGAGAGGGGGAGGTTGGAGGCCCTCGGATGCCCAGAAGAGGTGATTCCTACTCTTATGAGTTCAAGAAGAGCCAGCACCAACAGGGTTTATGAAAGGATCTGGGCAAGGTTCATGAGTCATCAAACCCAGAGTTCGGGTCCAGCAGGCACACCTACTATTCAGCAAAACTTGAGCTTCTTACAGTCTGGTCTGGATCTCTCCCTCTCGGTTAGCTCTCTCCGGGTGCAAGTTTCTGCCATCTCAGCTTTCACTGGAATTCAGTGGGCAAGACATCAACTGGTCCAACAATTTTTCAAAGGCGCAGTCAGGCTCAGGCCTCAGAGAAAGCCAAGATTCCCAAAATGGGATCTTCCGTTGGTTTTGGAATTCTTTACTTCAAAGGATGTTGCTTCCATGTCAATCAGGGAGCTTACGCTGAAGACAGTGTTTCTGGTGGCTATTACCTCCGCCAAAAGAGTCTCAGAGATACATAATTGGGCTGCAAAGAGCCTTTTCTGACCTTCTTTCAGGACAGAGACAAAGGAAGGGAAACGGGACTTTGAGTGAGGTTACAAGGATTGTTTGTATCTCCATCCCTATTATAACATGAAAAGTGGGGGGGAGGTTTGGGACTTTGAATGAGGCGTGTGGTCATGACCATGAATAGTATAGACAAATTAGAATGTATATGTTCCATATGGGTAGATTTATTAATATGTGAATATAATACAACATAAATACAATAAATATCATGCATCAGAACATGTCAGGAGATATACACTGGTATGACAAAATGATATAAAAATGATTGTAAGAACAAGAAACATATTATGACAAAATAAATACATGATCCACAGATTTGCATCATAAATGCTCGACGCGTTTCGTGTATGTAACACTTCCTTAGGAGCTGGTGCAATTAATTAACTGTGGAAAAAGGAGTATAATGAGAGTAGCAATGTGTGTAAGAGTATGTAGATGTCTCTATTGGGCACATGAATAAATATGAAAATGGCTTACAATAAAAATAATTGTTTAAAAGAATGGGTAGTGTCGCGCTCAAACATAAAGTGCTTGTGCAGATATTTAAACCTTAATTCAAAAATTAAAAATACATGATAGGTGACAATCTAAAAAATCAATCAATCTGTGCTCAATATTATAAAGTGCAAACAGTCCATATGCAGCATCAAACAGTCCACATCTCTTTGGTGTCACACAAATTAGCAGAGACTTGATGTTAGTGCAGATTAACCTTCACCTCCACACTTCACCCAGTGATCTAGTAAGGTACTCCTTACCGGAAATATATGACCCCTTAATTATAGGGGGTCACATAGGCAATATCTCCACTCAGTACACACGATCCTCAGCTCCTCTGTTACACAGTGGGTAATCCAGCATCAAGCCCTTATAGTGTAGCTCGGATCAGGTGGCAAACATGGGTGGGACAAAAAGGAGACTCTCATGGTGCAGTACATCTAAACATATCGCTTTATTTAAAAAGTATTGCACTTACTCGAATCACCATAAAACAATCGCCTTTCTCATAAAAACATCCAGCGAGGGTTGTGAGCACTGCCGATCGCACAGGGGATCAGGGGATCATACAATAAAAATAGATGTTGGAGCTATTACCTCTGGTAACTTGCCATGGGAGAGCCCCTATATCATCCGCCCCAGGAGCTGAGGGAGCAATGCCAGGCACGCGGGATGGTAAACCGTTTAAAGTAGGATGAAAGGATATGATGGCTGGGAAAAAGATCATCATCTCACTAATCCATTCCGTATGATTTCTATGAGTAAATGTTATTAAATATATTGTAATATTAGTAATAGCGTATATAAAATATGTAAAATATATAAAGGAATGGTGAGATGGTTCGAGAGTGGATAAGAAAGTATGGAAAAACTCCCAAAGCCAACGGAAATGAACAAGAATGAAAAAAAAAAAAAAAATTGATGAGTAAAAGATGCCTCATAAATGTAAGCATGCTGTGAAGTAAGGGGGGTGCAGATAAAGCTGTAATGGGAAAATGACATGGTCGGAGTGACCATGGAGTGAATATGGACAGCCCAGTGATTGGTCAAGGAAAATGGAAAAGGAAGAATAGTAGGAATGAGAAATGAGGTGAAAGATCTATGCAGACTGGGAGAAAAATCATCATCTCACTAGTCCATTCCATATGGTTTATACGAGTAAATTGAAATAAATATATAGTATTAGTAGTAATGGAGTATATAGAAGAATGGTGAGATGGTTTGAAGAATATATGGAGAGTGTGGAAAACCAAAAGAAGACCGAATGGAACAAATTAACAAGAGGTGCCCCATAGATGTATACATTTGGCGGATGATATAGGGGTTCTCCCATGGCAAGTTACCAGAGGTAATAGCTCCAACATCTATTTTTATTGTAAGCCATTTTCATATTTATTCATGTGCCCAATAGAGACATCTACATACTCTTACACACATTGCTACTCTCATTATACTCCTTTTTCCACAGTTAATTAATTGCACCATCTCCTAAGGAAGTGTTACATACACGAAACGCGTCGAGAATTTATGATGCAAATCTGTGGATCATGTATTTATTTTGTCATACTATGTTTCTTGTTCTTACAATCATTTTTATATCATTTTGTCATACCAGTGTATATCTCCTGACATGTTCTGATGCATGATATTTATTGTTTTTATGTTGTATTATATTCACATATTAATAAATCTACCCATATGGAACATATACATTCTAATTTGTCTATACTATTCATGGTCATGACCACACACCTCATTCAAAGTCCCAAACCTCCCCCCCACTTTTCTTTCAGGACAGAGTGGTCCTAATCCCTATGCTGGGATAAAACCCTAAAGTAACCTCTGTCTTCCACGAGAACTCTGAGATAGTTCTTCCCACCTTCAGAACTGATGAGGAATCTTAAGTCCATCCTCTAGATGTGGGCGACACTCTGAGGCAATATCTGGAGTCCACTTCCTCCTTCCGCCAATCGGATTTCCTTTTTGTTCTTCTCCATGGGAAAAATAGAGGGATGCGTTCCTCTTCTAGAGCAGTGGCTGTGTGGATTGTCCAGGCTATCCAATGGGCATATAGAGAAAAAGGCTTGGCTCCTCCAGAGGCGATTACGGCTCATTCTACCAGAAGCATCGCTACGTCTTGGGCAGTTTCCAAACATGTCGTGCCTGATGTGATCTGCAGAGCAGCCTCCTGGTCATCTGTTAATACCTTTCTTGCCCATTACTGTGTTGAACCTGCTGCTTTATCTTCCGTTAACTTTGGCGTTCAAGTTTTGTCAGTTGACAGTGCCAATTAAAATTTTCTTCTTTGTTCAGCATCTTCCCACCCGGGAGTGTATAGCGAGTTATTTCCCGAACGTATGCTGCCATGGAGTCTGTCAGAAAAATGGAAAATTGATATCAAATACTTATCGTAATTTTCCTTTCCTGATGGACTCCATGGCAGCAGGAGTCCCCTCCCAATTCCTGAGTAGGCTAGTTACAGAACACTGATGCTGAAAGGGAGCAAGGATTTATGGGAGTGGGGTTGTATGAGGTAGGAGAGGAGGCGGGGCCTACCCGAACGTATGCTGCCATGGAGTCCATCAGGAAAGGAAAATTACGGTAAGTATTTGATATCAATTTTCCATTTTTTTACCCTAAATACTGAAAAATAATTATTTTCCCCTCACATTGGTGCTTTTTGAAGAGCAGGTTAGAAAAGCAATGTCTGTCTAAAGACTGTATGTCAAAGTTAAATATGAAAGAAAAAATGTTTTTTCTTTTTTAAATGCAGATTAAGCAGACACATATGCACTGAGCTTGCATGAAATGTGCAGCACCGCACGCCTAACAGACTGATAAAAAAAATGTTTTCTCCTTTCTCCTCCTAACTTGGCTCAGGTCAGGGCATAAAGATCGTTCACTGCACCCCCACACAATCAAATCAATGTAGATCGCTGTCTGATTAAAGCAGATTGTTCCTATCCTATGCTTTCCCTACAAGCAATCTCTCCAGCCTGGCCCTACAGCTCCATCTAGTTTTGCAGGAGCGAAGGGTGGTGTGGTGTTTTCTGCAGGCAGCATGGGCTGGGTGCCATCTTTAGTCATCTTTGTTATTTCCTTGGTGCCCAGCAAATTAAGTTGTTAAGGAATGCTGTGGCGGGCGGCCCCCGGTTCTTTTTAGCAGACGGCATGCACGGGGTTGTTCTCTGGGGGTGCTGGTAGAAAAGAGCTCAAAAATTGTTGATCTGGCCCCGGGAATCCGGCTTTTCTCTCTCCCCTCCGGCGGACCTTTCACTACAAGCTGCCGTCCAGCATCGCGCCGCGCACGCGCCCCACAATTTATTATTTAAAAAAGTGTATAACATGTACTCACAAACAATTGACTATGCCAAGCAAAATATAGTCCACCAGATGCTCCACCCAGCCTGATCTGCTGGCAAGTACCAATTTTGGAATGAGTCCAAAAAAGCTTTGAGGGATGTCCCCTTTTCTTCTGAGCTCTGAAGTCAAAGTTTACTGGGCACAGTGTACTGTTGTTAGGGCCGGAGATTTACATCTCAGGAGCCTAAAGGCAGAGAATTCTGAAGTGTCTCTCCCCCCCCCCCCCCCCCCGACAAAAAAGACAGAAAGACCAACCTTTTTTTTAATAAAATATTTTTACTCAGGAAAAAATTAAAAAGCATTACAAGAGAGTGTAGGGCTTAGGAGTTAGTAGAGAATGCAGGGCTCACCAGTGCATTACACCCAGAATGCAAGGTTCACTGGTGCATTACGCTCAGAAGGCAGGGTTCAGAAGTACTTAATGCTCAGAATGCAGAGTTCAGGAATGTGTTACGCTCAGAATGCAGGGTTCACCAGTGCATTATGCTCAGAATACAGGGTTCACCAGTGCAATACACTCAGAATGTAGGGTTTAGGAGTGCATTGCACTCAGAATGCAGGGTTCACCAGTGCATTAGGCTCAGACTGCAAGGTTCACCAGTGCATTATGCTCAGAATGCATGGTTCAGGAGTGTGTTACGCTCAGAATGCTGAGTTAAGGAGTGTGTTATGCTCAGAATGCAGGGACCAGAAGTGTGTTATGCTCAGAATGCAAGGTTCCCCTGTGCATTATGCTCAGAATGCAGTGAAAAGGAGTGCATTACGCTCAGATTGCAGGATTAAGGATTATATTATGCACAGAATGCAGGGATCAGGAGTGTAATATGCTCAGAATGCAGGGTTAAGGAGAGCGTTACGCTGAAAATTTAAGGTTCAGGAGTGTGTTTCACTCAGAACGCGGGGATCAGGACTCGGAGTGCTTTATGCTCAGAATGCAGAGTTCATAAGTGTGTTGCATTTAGAATGTAAGGTTCCCTAGTGCATTACACTGAGAAGGCAGGGTTCAGAAGTACGTTATGCTCAGAATGCAGAGTTCAGGAATGCGTTGCGCTCAGAATGCAGGGTTCCCCAGTGCATTATGCTCAGAATTCAGGGTTGACCACCAGTGCATTACCCTCAGAACGTAGGGTTCAGGAGCGCATTGCGCTTAGAATGCAGGGTTCACAAGTGCATTATGCTCAGAATGCAGTGATCAGAATTGCATTACGCTCAGATTGCAGGGTTAAGAAGTACGTTATGCTCATAATGCAGGGATCAGGAGTGCATTGTGCTCAGAACACAGGGTTCAGCAGGAGCGCATTGCGCTCAGAATGCAGGGATCAGGAGTGTGTTACGCTCAGAATGTAGGGTTATGGAGTGCAATATGCTCAGAACGCAGAGTTTAGGCGTGCATTACACTCAGAATGCAGGGATCAGGAGTGCAATATGCTCAGAATGTAGGGTTAGGGAGTGCATTACACTGAAAATTCAGGGTTCAGGAGTGCGTTGCACTCTAAAAGGAGTGTTTTATGCTCAGAATGCAGGCTTCAAAGGTGTGTTGCGCTCAGAATGCAAAGTTCACAAGTACATTACGCTCAGAAGGCAGGGTTCAGAAGTGCATTGTGCTCAGAATGCATAGCTCAGGAATGCATTACGCTCTGAATGCAGGGTTCACCAGCGCATTATGCTCAGAATGCAGGGTTCACCAGTGCATTACACTCAGAATGTAGGGTTCAGGAGTGCATTGCACTCAGAATGCAAGGTTCACCAGAGCATTGTGCTCAGAATGCAGGGTTCAGGAGTGTGTTACGCTCAAAATGCAGGGTTCATCAGTGCATTATGCTCAGAATGCAGCGATCAGGAGTGCATTACGCACAGAATGCAGGGTTAAGGAGTTTGTTATGCTCAGAATGCAGGGATCAGGAGTGCATTGCGCTCAGAATACAGGTTTCAGCAGGAGTGTATTATGCTCAGAATGTTGAGTTAAGGAGTGTGTTATGCTCAGAATGCAGGGACCAGAAGTGTTTCAGCAGGAGTGCATTATGCTCAGAATGCAGGGACCAGAAGTTTGTTACACTCAGAATGCAGGGTTCTTCAGCGCATTATGCTCAGAATGCAGCAATCAGGAGTACATTACATTCAGACTGCATGGTTAAGGAGTAAGTTACGCTCAAAATGCAGGGATCAGGAGCGCATTGTGCTCAGAATACAGGGTTCAGCAGGAGTGCATTACGCTCAGAATGCAGGATTCAGGAGTGGATTATGCTCAGAATGCAGGGACCAGGAGTGTGTTACGTTCAGAAGGCATGGTTAAGGAGTGTGTACGCTGAAAATTCAGGGTTCAGGAGTGATTTGCACTTAGAATGCAGGGATCAGGAGTGCTTTTTGCTCAGAATGCAGGGTTCACAAGTGTGTTGCCCTAGAATTCAGGGTTCAGGAGTGTATTGTGCTCTGAATGCAGAGTTTAGGAATGTTATGGGCTCAGAATGCAGGCTTAAGGAGTACAATAGGCTCAGAATGCAAGGTTAAGGAGTGTGTTACGCTCAGAATGCAGGAGGGGGGAGGTGAAGGGCGGTAGAGGACACCCTGGCCATATCAATGTCCTCTGTCCTCTCACATCAGACCCCTCCCCTCTAAAACACAGACACACACGCAGTACTGTCCTTTGCCCCTCTTTCCCCTATAGTAGTAACCTCTGGCCCCTTCCCTCCAATAGCAGTGTTCCATAGCAGTGCCCTACCTGTGTACACAGCATACAGTGGGACGCGGCACATTTCTGGAAAGAGTGCAGGAGCTGGCAGAGTGACTTTCAATTTACCAAGCTGGTGATTGATTGCTTAGAACCTCCCTGTGTCCTAACAACCAATTACCTGCGGGTTACCTTGAAAAGCTCACTTGGCCAGCTCCTCCTCCCGACCTCCATCCTGAGCTCTGCTGCCTCCCGCTCTTTGCTTCTCACTGATGACAGCAGTGAAGGAGGCTGGGGGAGGGGGGTGGTGACAATACAACTGGTGGCAGTAAACAAAAGTGAAAGTATTTTTCTCAGAATTTTTAGAATTAATTTCTTAATGGTATATGCACAAGAAGAGATCAGTAAGGAAGGACTGAGTTGAGACAACTGAAGCATTTTTACTGCATGTTAAATATATGTAAATAGTTGAATAACCATAGCCTGGCCACAGTTCTACTTCACATAAAAGACCAATTTTATTTAGTGTGTATAGAGCAGTGTGTATAGAGCAGCATTATGTCTAAATATAGCCCTGCTCCCCAACTCAACAAACGAAAGGCCACGTGGGCAAAATTCAATAATGTCACCTTGCCAAAGCCATGCCAAATTGTTTTTCATTTTTTACTAATAAAATAACAACTTAATAAATAATATATTATTTACCTAATACAGAATTTTCAATTTTGAATGTGATTGTATGTTACATGTAGAGTTAGCAGGTGACATGATCACACCTTCAAGCGTTTATCAAAACTAATACTTTTTCATTTGAAGAAAATACAGTTTTATAAATAAAAAGAAAAAAAAAAAACACTTATTTTTCATTATTGTATTGTATGGATTTTGGCAATCCAAAAATATTGTTTACAAAGTTACTCAAAAAATCTATAAACATACAAAAATAACTTTTTTTTTTCTGTAGCACAATTTTTAATAATACACAGGTGCATTTTAATCTCTTCAATTTCTACTTTAATATTCCTAACTGTTGCAAATTTCTTTTTATATCTAAAAACATGTTTTTTGTGTACTGCTTTATAAATATTACATGCACTTTCTTAGTATTTCCTGTGGTCTAATCTTGTATTGCTTTCTATGAAAGCACATTTTCCCCCTAGCCTATTTCCAAGCATAAAATTTTTATGAAACATATCCTTTATTGCTTTTTTCTGGTCCATGTGCTTTTCTTGACTATTTTCGTTTGTTCAAAGAAAGTGTTTTGTAAATGTAAGCTACATTACATTTAAAACCTCTATATAAATGTTTTTGGTAAAATAGAAAAGTGGGTACATTGTAGTGTCTAATCTTTTCAATATGGCACGTATCTATCTTGCAAATGAAAGTAAATGAAAGTACTGTAATCAATTGAAAACTAATTTTGTCATCAAGAATATGTCCTGACACATGGAAATTACACTCAGAACTGTTGTTGGATTGGAAAAGACTAGGCTTATCCTACAATCTGGCAAAATTAATTAGATCACCAAATGAGCAATCATAATTGGAAAAGTTTTCACTTATGATTGCTCATAGTCATAAGTGAGCAATCCACTAAAGTTTTCACTTTAGTGGATTAACATGCACAATTACATCAAGCATACAGTACATTAATTTATAATGCAGTAGTGTGGTCTTACCACATACACACTTTAAAGCCCATTCCTGGTCAAATAAATAAATATCCCATGCAATGACCTGTGCCCAACCTAAAAGGGTATTTGCTATTTTTTTTCTAGGGAGAACAAAAAAGGGTTTGCTTACCTAACCCTCCACTCCTCCCTAAAGCTAGACCAGCTTCTGCAGCGTCTACACTCCACACTCCACCCCGGTCTAAGGTCCTGAAGTCATCAAAACAAATTCAGGGTCCATAGCCCTGCTCTGGATATAAGGATGCCAAGGGACAGTCCACTGATGGATTGTGGCAGATCACTATCTGTTGAAGGGATGGAGGATCAGATAAGTAAAATGATGTCTCCTCTCCTCTAGACAAAATGAGCAGTTAACCAAGGCAGTGTGAGCACAGCCCAACTGCAAGGGATACTGTAATTACTAATTTGTGCTGAGTTCAGCTTCATATTAACATAAAATAATATAACAGCACATTTATAACTCACAGCATTGTGCTTTACACATGTATAATGCATTCCACTTACTTTGAGACTCCTGTTTAAATCTAAAGTATTTTAACTCTAAATGTGTTTCATGCATTTCATTTACAGTTTTGCAGTTTTACATTTGCATACAATTTTAAAGGTAAATTTGATGTTTTGTGTTGCTAGACAGCAAAAAACAAAACAAAATCTAAACTGCTTTAAAAACTTGAATTAAGAATAAATATATATATATTGTAAGCTGGGGAACAGGTAGCGGGTGCAAAACCCCCTGGGATGAGCAGTCTTTAAGGCACAGATACCAAATCCTCTGATGTAGTGACAAACAGTGCGGTGTTTATTGGTGCTATATACAAGTTTATAAACAGGTGCTGTACAGTGCTTTAAGGAAAACAAACAGGAATACTAAGAATAAACAAAATCCTAGCCGTGTCCCGGCGCTTACTACACACAATGTAGTCAATAACTAACACAGACTGAGCAAGCCTACAGCTTGTCAGCTTCCAAAGACAGACACAGGTAGTTTTACTGACCTTCCGCTCTCATAGACAAAACGTTGTCTGGTGTTCCCAGGCTGAGAGAGCACTGCTGTTTGTCTCAGGTGAGCTTAAATTGGCCTGGTGAAGAGGACGAAGATACGAACTGGATCATGGCTCAGAGATCCCTAAAGGTATAGGAGAGATGCCTGGGTGATGTATAAACCCCGAACAGGACTTTTCCTGGCTCTCTCTGGGACACTCTGCTACATATCCCCCCCTTGTTTCAACCCCAGGGTTGGAACACCTGTGGCCAAACAGGAGTGAACACGGGACAGGGCATCTACATTCCCCATCTCAACACCTGGCCTATGTTTTACAGTGAAGGAGTAATCTTGTAGAGCCAAAAACCACCGATTCACCCGTCTATTAGTCTCCTTCTTTTGGGTCATCCATTTCAGAGGAGCATGGTCAGTTATAAAATCAAACTGGCACCCTAATAGATAGTACCTTAGTGCGTCCAAGGCCCACTTTATGGCTAAACATTCCTTTTCAATGACTGCATACTTTCGCTCTTGTTCATTAAGCTTTCTGCTCAGGTATACCACAGGGTGTTCTTCCCCATTGTGTACCTGTGACAATACGGCACCAATACCTACATCAGACGCATCCGTCTGAACCAAGAAATCCTTGGAGAAATCAGGGGAGTACAATACTGGCTGTGCACAAAGAGCCTTCTTTAAGACTTGGAAAGACTCCTCTGCTATTGGGGACCATTTTACCATTACTGATTCTTTCCCTTTAGTAAGGTCGGTCAGTGGGGCAGCTAGAGTTGCAAAATTCGGGATAAACCTCCTATAGTACCCTGCAATTCCAAGGAAGGCTCTGACCTGCTTCTTGTTTGCAGGACGTGGCCATTCTTGGATGGCATCTACTTTGTTTAACTGTGGTTTAATGACTCCACGACCAATAGTGTAGCCCAAATACCTGGCTTCCTCTAAACCAATGGCACATTTTTTGGGGTTTGCTGTAAAACCTTCCTTGAAGAGGGAATCCAGAACAGCCTGTACCCGGGGCAAGTGAGACTCCCAGTCAGTGCTATGTACCACTATATCGTCCAGATAGGCCGCTGCATACTGTCGATGAGGTCTTAGGGTCCTGTCCATGGCCCTCTGAAATGTCGCAGGGGCATTTTGCAACCCAAAAGGCATTTTTTTATACTGACATGAACCCTCTGGGGTAACAAACGCAGTCTTTTCTTTGGCGCTATCAGTCAGGGGTATTTGCCAATATCCTTTGGTCAAGTCTAAAGTAGTTAGATAGCGGGCTTTGCCAAGTCTGTCTATAAGTTCGTCCACTCTGGGAATTGGGTACGTGTCAAACTTTGTCACTGCATTGAGTTTTCTGAAGTTGTTACAGAACCTCCAAGTACCATCCGGTTTTGGGACTAAAACGATGGGGCTTGACCAGTCACTATCGGATTCCTCAATGACATCTAGCTCAAGCATCCTTTTTACTTCGTCACTAATGTCCTTTCTCCTAGCTTCGGGAATTCGGTATGGTTTTAGCTTGACACGGACCCCAGGTTCAGTAACAATATCATGCTGAACCGTGGAAGTCGTACCAGGTAACTCTGAAAACTTCTCTCTATTCCTTATCAGGAACTCTCTAGCTTCTTGTTGTTGGGAATAAGACAGGGTGTCTGGAATCGTGACCTCAGGGACCAGAGGGGACTCAGTACCCCTAGATGTTACAGGGACTGACCTCGCAGTTAAGGCCAGCCTATCCTTCCAGGGCTTTAACAGATTAATATGGTAAATCTGCTCTGGCTTCCTTTTCCCTGGTTGATGCACTTTATAATTGACCTCCCCAACTCTTTCCAATACTTCAAAGGGACCCTGCCACTTAGCTAGGAACTTGCTCTCGACAGTGGGAACTAACACCAGGACCCTGTCACCAGGTGAGAAGACACGGAGTCGGGCTCCCCTGTTGTATATTCTCTGTTGGGCTGCCTGGGCCTGCAGTAAGTGTTCCTTTACCATAGGCATGATCGCTGCAATCCTGTCCTGCATTTGAGCGATGTGCTCAATGACACTTTTGTGGGGTGTCTGCTCCCCCTCCCAGGTTTCCTTGGCTATGTCTAAGAGTCCCCGAGGGTGTCTCCCATACAGCAATTCAAAAGGAGAGTATCCCGTAGAGGACTGGGGTACTTCCCTGATGGCGAACATCAAGTACGGAATCAAGAAGTCCCAGTTGTTTCCATCCTTGTCCACAACCTTTTTTAACATACTCTTTAATGTTTTATTGAAGCGTTCTACAAGGCCATCAATTTGAGGGTGGTACACGGAGGTTCTCAACTGGGTCACCTTAAATAACTTGCACAACTCTTTAGTTATTCATGACATAAATGGAGTGCCCTGGTCCGTAAGGACCTCCTTAGGGATCCCAACACGACTGAACACCATGAACAACTCTTTAGCAATGTTCTTAGCGGATGCAGTGCGTAAGGGAACTGCCTCGGGGTAACGTGTAGCATAATCCATGATTACAAGAATGTGTTGATGACCCCAGGCAGACTTGGGGAGTGGACCTACAAGGTCCATGGCGATCCTCTCAAAGGGCACTTCAATAATGGGTAAGGGCACTAAAGGACTTCGGAAGTGGGGTAGTGGGGCTGACATCTGACACACAGGACAGGATTGACAATAATTGTCAATATCTTTCTGTATCCCAGGCCAGTAAAACCTGCGTAACACCCTTTCAGTGGTTTTTTCAACCCCTAAATGACCTCCCAGTAAGTGTCCATGAGCCAATTCCAGCACCACCCGTCTGTAAGGCTTAGGGACCACCAATTGTTCAACAATTTCATCGTTCTTTTTATATACCCGATACAATAAATCTTCATTGCTGCTGAAAAAAGGAAAACAGGGCCTGTCCCCTGGTTCAACAGGTACATCATTAAACATTGCTACGTTCTCCCAGGCCCTGGCAAGGGTAGGGTCTTTTTTCTGCTCGGTACCAAAGTTTTCCTTGTGCACATTAAGATTAGCAAACTCCAATGTAGCCTCAGGGTTAGCAGAAGGTTGTCCACCTTGACTGGCTGTGGGGACTTCCTCAGGCTCCTCCAGTTCTCCTGCCATAACAGAGAAAGGAAGATCCGGGGAACCTTGAGAGGAATCCCTTAAACCCACATTGTCGGTGATGGCCAGGGGTTCTGGCTCCACCACTGAGTCAGTTACTGTGACCGAGTCGGGACGATCCCACAGTTCCCAAAACTTAGGGAAGTCTCTACCAATGATGGCCTCGTGCACTAAGTGGGGTACAAGTCCAACCGGATGGGTCACCGCACCTAAGTCAGTTTCAAAGCTAACAGTAGCTATAGGATACTTCCAAGTATCACCATGTACACAGATCACAGCAACTTTTTTAGCATTTAAATTCACATTTTCAACCATTTCTGCTTTAACCAAAGTCACTAGACTTCCCGAGTCCAGCAAGGCTGCAATAGGCTTATTATTAAGAGTCATTTGGCACATGTGTTTTCCTAGACTTGGCGCTGCAACGCATGAAACAGCAGCAAACATAGACTGCCTTCTAAGAGACATGTCACACTGCATGGGTTCATCTGTCAATGGACAGTTTGCTGCAACATGTCCCAGTTCCTGACAACGGAAACACCGGATGTTACCCCAGTTAGGTTTGCTGACAGGCAGTGGCTTCCCTTGTTTGGGACGCCAAACTTCAGCTCTGGCACCAAAAATCCTCCCCCCTGTCTCCTTGCCATGCTGACCACTCACTTCCCCTGGAACAGTCTTACCGGTTGCCTGGGGAGACCGTGGCTTTGGGTGGAAAGTCTGTGCGGCTGTAGGGGTGGTGACCAGGTTCTCTGCAGCATAGTACCTCTCAACGAGCTCCACAAGGTTGTCCGCCGACTTGGGGTCTCCTTGACTCACCCACTTCTGCACAGGAGTTGGTAATGACCTCAGGAACCGATCCATGACTACACGCTCCACTATTTGTGGCCCAGACAAGGACTCCGGCTGTAGCCATTTTCGCGCCAGGTGGATTAGGTCAAACATCTGTGATCTTGGGGGCTTCTCATCTCGGAAGGACCAGCTGTTGACCCGCTGGGCTCGAACGGCCAAGTTGACACAGAGACGTGCCAGGATTTCCTGCTTGACCTTTTCATACTCTCCTGCATCCACGGACTCCAAATCATAATAGGCCTTCTGCGATTCCCCAGTCAGTAAGGGAGCGATCAATCCTGCCCACTGGGTTTTGGGCCAGCCTTCCCTCTCAGCGGTTCTCTCAAATGTAACCAGAAAGGCCTCTGGGTCATCATCAGCAGTCATCTTGGACAGGAAGCGACCAACATGGATGGCTGAGGAGCGGTCTCTAACTGTTTCTGATTTTACAGCAGGCTCCTGTGTAAGTGTCTGCACCATCTCAACCAGCACCTTTCTGTCTGCTTCTGCAGCACTTGCCAGTTTTTCAAACATCAACTGGGTTTGATTTTGTACAGCACCAATCTGTTGTTGAATCAAAGAGTTTGCTTGCTGCGTTTTTTCCTGTACAACACCAATCTGTTGTTGAAGCAAAGAGTTTGCTTGCTGTTGTGCAGCGTTTGCTCGTTGCGTTTGTTCTTGTACAACACCAATCTGTTGTTTAAACAAAGAGTTCGCTTGCTGTTGTGCAGCGTTCGATAACACCAACTGTTTGAGGATTTCCTCCATGTTTAGTCACTCCAGGTACTGGCCCTTTAAGTAGTAACTTACTACCACTGCCCGCAGGTCTCCACCATATGTAAGCTGGGGAACAGGTAGCGGGTGCAAAACCCCCTGGGATGAGCAGTCTTTAAGGCACAGATACCAAATCCTCTGATGTAGTGACAAACAGTGCGGTGTTTATTGGTGCTATATACAAGTTTATAAACAGGTGCTGTACAGTGCTTTAAGGAAAACAAACAGGAATACTAAGAATAAACAAAATCCTAGCCGTGTCCCGGCGCTTACTACACACAATGTAGTCCCTAACTAACACAGACTGAGCAAGCCTACAGCTTGTCAGCTTCCAAAGACAGACACAGGTAGTTTTACTGACCTTCCGCTCTCATAGACAAAACGTTGTCTGTGTTCCCAGGCTGAGAGAGCACTGCTGTTTGTCTCAGGTGAGCTTAAATTGGCCTGGTGAAGAGGACGAAGATCCGAACTGGATCATGGCTCAGAGATCCCTAAAGGTATAGGAGAGATGCCTGGGTGATGTATAAACCCCGAACAGGACTTTTCCTGGCTCTCTCTGGGACACTCTGCTACAATATATATTATATAATATATAATTATAATATAATAATATATAATATAATAATATATAATATAATAATATAATATAATAATATTATATAATAATATATTATATATATATATATATATATATATATATATATATATATATATATATATATATATATATATGCATCGCCCTTCCAATGCTCCTTGCTGCAGAGACCAGTTACAGGTGTGGACAGTAACCAGTTGTTTTTGTTATAGACTATATTGACCAGGCAACGCACTGACATCTTTGCTGCCATTGTGCAATAGGCTGGATGTTCAGTGTGCCCCTGTGCCTTTAAGAAGGGGTGGGCTCCCTTCAGGTATATGTGTCCTACACCTGTCCATTAAATGCATGTGTTTCCATTGTTGTAGACTCTCAGAATTTAGAGTTAGGACCACAGATAATGGGGTGCCCTGACGGGGCTCTGTGGCTTACGCATGTATTTGCAAATGTAATGTGTGCAACTAAACCCCTGCTTTTAACGCGTACTGTTGGACAGGTCAATTCGGTTGATCGCAGATTGGTCGGTAAGGAGAGCTTGGAAATCTTTTTGTCTTGTTAGCTGCATCTGTTGTACCTGGAAGCCAAGAGCCACACTGGTCCTGCACTCCTTTCAGCTTTGTGTTCACAGGCAGATCAGTGGCTAACACCGCTTAATTTGACAGTTGCTAAAGTGGTGTGCGACAACGGTGCCAATCTGCTGAGCGCGCTGAAACAGGGCAAAATTACACACATGCCATGCATGGCACACATCCTGAACTTGGTCGTGCAGCGATTCATTGCCAAATACCCTGGGGTCCAGGATGTTTTGCGGCAGGCCAGGAAAATCTCGGGCCATCCTTTATATCATTAATTAATAAATTAAACAGAATTGGTCCCAGGACAGATCCCGCTTACCCCACCTGACCATTCCGAGCACTCACTATTTATCATCACCCTTTGGACCCGCCCCTGTAGCCATCTTTCAATCCATGTACTCACCCTCTGGACCATGCTGACAGACCTTAGTTTGTACAGTAAACGTTTGTGGGGAACTGTATCAAATACCTTTGCAAAATCCAAATACACTACATCTACAGGCCTTCCTTTACCTAGATGGCAGCTCACTTCTTCATAGAAGGTTAATAGATTTGTTTGGCAAGAATGATTCTTCATGAATCTGTGCTGATTACTACTAATGATACCGTTTTCATTACTAAAATATTGTATATAGTCCCTTATCATCCCCTCTAATAGCTTACAGACTATTAATGTTAGGGTTATTGGTCTCTTGTCAGAAAAAATAGTCCTAGGGTCAGGACTACCTACAGCGCTTGCTATAAACTAAAATTGGATAATTTATCACAAATACCTTATAAACAGTGGGTTGTGCAAATAGGCAAATGTTGTATTAGATGAAATTAGTTATAAAAAACCATAGATTATTGTGCAAAAAACAAATTAGTATATTATGTGGAATGGGTGGGTATTTTATCAAAACTATAATTAATAAATGTAGTGGTTGTGCAATACATAACTAAAATCTTATTTCAAAATTATAGTGTACTAGAGCAATAAATAACCATATAAACATCAATAGGTGACATGAATTCCAAAATAAATAAATTGTGCTGTTATAAACGGAACTGAATAGTGCAAATAATAGTTCAAATTCATCAATATGTGAATAATTGAAAAAAGTCCAAATGATTTTCTTCAGTGTAAAAAATTCTTCCAATTATATCAAAAGTGCAAGTGCTCAGTGGTACACTTCCTCCAATGCGATTAAGTGACTTTAAGGTGCACGTGCAGGTTCCTTTTCCAGTGAAATTGGTAAAGATGGGTAACTTACCGGATGTAATGGGTCTTATATACCGTACGGTATTAAGACCAATCACGCTTTGTGGGCCTCTCGGGGCCAAGGTGGGTCCCCTCGTGCTGCACCTAAGATGGGTGTTGTGTGGATTTCTCCTCAACTTCCCTTGTATCAGCATGGGTCACGGTATAGAAAAGAAAATTCTCCAATAGTGTAATAGAGTCAAATATATTTATTACCCATCCTCGAGTGAATAAAAAGGCAAGGTAAACAGTATTCCGTGACTGTACAAAGCTATGCAGAGTGGTGAGCGGAGATTTCCGGGTTGCGTTCCAAACTACGAGCTTCCGTCAGGTTGTGCATTCCACGATCTGGCACATTTCATCACTTCCTGTGATGTTTTCTGTTGTTTCTGTTCTGTTACTGGTCTGTTGTTCCAAGGGATATGTCTTGGCCCTTTTTTAAATATTTATAGATCACTGGCTTTTCTCCAATCAGTTGAAACCATTCCAGTCAGTAAACTGTCCATAAAAATTAGGAACAATGGTCTAGGTATTACCTGACTGAGTTCCTTAAAGACCCTCAGGTATAAGCCATCTGGTTCTAGTGACTTATTTTTGTAAAGTTTTTCGAGTCTATTTCTGATACTGTTTTCAGTTAGCCATGAGGGAGCTTTCTGTGATGTTTTATTACCATTACAGTCTTGGCTACTATATCTCCGTTTCCTTTGTGAAAAACGAGGGGAAGAGTGCATTTAAAACCTTTGCCTTCTCTTTGTTCTTTGTAACCAAAACCCCTTATCCTTTATGGGGCAAATATGCTCTGGCCTCACTTTCTTACTGTTAATGTATTTAAAGAACTTCTTTTTTTTTTTTACTCCCCTTCACTATGTGCCATTCGTGGTCTATTTTAGCTGCCCTGATTGTGCTCTTACATTCCTTATTGCATTCTTTATATTGTTGGAATGCTGACAATTACCCCTCAGCCTTGTATTTCTTGAAGGCCTTTTGTTTTGTTTTTTTATATGCATTTTTACATTGGAGTTTAGCCACCCAGGATTTATTTTAGCTCTTTAAACTTTTTTCCATTGGAATGAACTGACCAATAAAGCACTCCCATTTTTCCTTCCTGTTCTTTGTTCCTAGGATTCCCATTCAATATTATCTAGCAAGGAGCGCAATTTAGGGAAGTTGGCTCTTTGGAAATTCAGTGTCGTATTACCCTTGTGCTTCATATTACTGTAGTCACTGTTTCCTAAGTTGTCCCCGTACTTCCACATCTGCTATCAGGTCCATATTGTTAGTAATCAGTAGATCTAGTACTGCGCTATCTCTTGTTGGTGCATCTACCAGCTGACCCATGAAATTATCTTGCAAGACATTTAGGAATTTGCAAGCCTATCCTATCTGGATAATTAAAATCCCCCATTATAATGACATTTCACAGCCTTGCCGCCATTCCAAGCTGTAATAGGAGGTCCCCCTCCAATTCATCCCTCAGGTTAGGGGGCCTGTAGCATACGCCCACTATTGCTTTCCCATTTTTTTTTTTGTCTTTAACTTTACATTGACACTGCAGCAGATTGCAATACAGTGCTGGAATCGCATAGAAATCACAGTGTTTCCGGCACAGCATCAGTGTAAACCAGGGCTTAAAGTAGTTGTTCTCTGCTCAATGGAATTTATTTATTTTTGCTTTGGTACATGTTTCTCAGGGCAGTGTACAGCCCATCATGTCATTTATTTGACAATCACTTGCCTATTAGTTTAGAAAATGTTTACATTACTATTTTTTTACATTCAGACTCAATTGACTTCAGTAAAGTTCTCTGAACCCAACTCGAACTAAACCCAGGCACATTTGGCTCATCCCTAACCAGGAACTCTTTTTACTCTAGAGCAGAAGATGCTGTCCCTGCTTGCTCATAGATTCTGACACTGCCCGTCAGTGCTCCCGAGTTACTTTGAATTAACCAGTCAAATTCGCCTCAGTCTGCTTAATGCAGTTATTAGCAGTCAGTCCACTACAGACTGTTTCCAGTCTGTCTGCTACAGTCCCTATCAGTCATTACTCATCTGCCTGTTACAGTCACTATTAGTCTGTTATATTATTCTTGCTATAGTCACCACTAATCTGTCTTGCTACAGTCTGCTGCCAGTAGTCTTCCTATGGTCTGCTACTAGCCAAATTGGTTATGAACAGCTACCAGTAGTCCTGCTACAGTTTTCAACCAGTCAATCCCACTACCATCTCTATCCGTTCCTGACAGTTATACAGTAGTTGACCACCTCTCCTTCTCTATTGGCATGTAATCACCCTTGCATCCATTAACCCTAAATAAAAAGCAAATGCAGCACTAAATAAATTTGAGGAATCTGAAGAGTCATTGCTCTGGCTCCAAGTGTCCTCTAAACACAAGAATAGAATGTAGATAGATAAGTCGAGTCTGTGACTTGCACATCTGTATCAACGTCTTTATTTAGCTACAGAAGAGTGAAGATAAGAACAGCTTACATGCTTCGGCAAATAGTCTTAGTCATAGCACTTTAAAACAGATATGCAAGTCCCTGGCTCTCCTTATCTATCTACATCCATTTATACCCGTTGGGTGACAACTAAGCCCAAATTGCCACTTGTCTTCGATTCCACATTTGGGCAAAGCAGTGCCATCATGGAAAGGTCAAAACACTCACTTGTGACAGCTGGTCAACATCCTCACCCATGGCATGATGTGTCAGTGAAATGGAAGCAGTTGTGAGAACATCATAGGGTCAGCTGCATAGGGAGACAAACTGTTAGGAAACTGTCCTTTAATTCTGATAGATAGCCCTTTGGACAATGAACGCAATTGCTGCCCTCTTTTTTTTTTTTTTTTTTCTTTTACCAGAATTGTATTGAAAATTTTTGAGAAATACAAAAGTACAGACAATGAACCAGTACAGAGTATAATTAGGTGTATTATATTACATGGGCATGACTGAAAAAAAAGGTAAAAATATATATTATTCTAGGATTGCATCCTAGAGCACATTAGTAGGCTATCAGGTAGAAAGCATTATATATTTTTTCAGGGCATTTTAAACTGTAAGTCAGAGACCTGCATTAGTACAAAACAGGTTAAAGCGGAATTCCGGGCACAAAAAAACTTTTTCAATGAACATACCCCCGGGACAGTCAGGGCTAGTACATTCCACAATGGCTAGCCTCTGATCTGTCCCGGTTCGCACTTACCTGCAAGAAGAAATACTCACTTATAAAATTTCTTCCACAGCGTTGCCATTTCTGTTGTGGGCAGCTGAAGCCAGCGTGATCCTCTTCTGCGTCCTCTTCTGCGTCTTCTTCTCCCAGAATGCGCCTTCACCGGTCCCTCTCGTCACTTTCGGTGCGGCGCCGCATTCCTACACAGCTTCTGGGCATGCCCAGAAGCTGTTTAGCAGGGAATGCGGCGTCACACCGGAAGTGACGAGCGGGGCCGGTGCCGTCGCATTGATTCCTGGGAGCGATGACGTTCAGCTCCCAGGAATCATTGCAAACCGGAAGAGACGGCTCGGGCCGAGGCCACAGAGTGAGGAAGTGACAAAAGGTGAGTATTTCTTTCTACAATTACAAGGTAAGTAAAAAAAAAAAATAATCCTAACTATCCAATTCCTTTTCAGGTGAAGCAAAGCAAGCGGATGGGCACAAAATTAATTAGGTCGATTTTGTGCCTGGAACTCCGCTTTAATAGAATGTCATATTTGACAGAAGCTTGCAAAGGATTTCTCCATATGGACTAAGGTGTAGACGTTTCTGTGTAAAGTGGGTGTAATGTTCCGGTACCTTTGGTACCCTAAATTACTCTTTTCACAAGTGTATGCGCCCCACCATTCTCTTTTGGAAAGGTGCGCATACACCTTTAAGACTGAAGCTGTCATCACTCAGCGCCGGACTAGATGGCTATTTAAAGCGCCGGTTCTCACTCACATGTGTTCGTTCAAACACCCTTACCTGGATGCTAACTTGGCTTGAAGCTTTCGTGCTTGCAAGCATACCTCACTGACGGAACCTCGCTGCGCTGATCCCTGCATCCCGCTTCCGGATCATCCGCTCCTCCTGAACCAACCTTCGGCTGTATTGCTATTAGTGCTAAGTACCCCGCAGGGGAACCCTCTATAAACTTATACTAAGCTTACACTATCTAGCTCTGCATAGTAAAGACTATTTATCACATCTGCATATCTAGATTGCTAGCTCTTAAGACTACTGCTACTTATTCCTGCACTGGGTTGATCACTCTTGTATGTCCACCTGCTACTCTGTCATCTGCTACCATACATGATTGCTAAACCTACCTGCATCCATCTGCTACTGTCTTACCTTCAAGTGTCTGTCACCTACCACCTCCACTCAACCTGTCTCTTAAATCTTCATCACTGTGTTACTACATACATAAAGTCACTCTAGGAACCAGCTTGTTGAGTGTGTGTATTTACTAGCTGAATTAAGACCTTCCACACATGATGAGTCATTGAGGTTGGGAATGGTATCTCAGCATCTCTCTTACATGACTACTGAAGTGGAATATTTCTGCAGCTGAAAATCCACACCATACATGAAACGCAGGAGCGTTACAGATTGAACGAACCTACAAATGGATTCAGCAGAAATAACCACTCAGGTGACACAATTAAAACAGCAAGTAACTGCGTTAATACATGCACTTGCTGAATTAAAAGAAGACAATCAGGCTCTGTCGCAGCAGGTAATTAGACTGACACAACTTACCTCTGCTCAGTCCCCTGAACCCAAGATAAATCCCCCTTTGCTATTTACAGGCGATCGCAAAAAATTTCGCGAATTTAAAAACGCATGTGAGTTACTTTTTTTGCTAAAACCTCGTACCTACCTTACTGATCACATTAAGGTTTGTACTATTATTTCTTACCTAACAGGCGATCCTCGAGCCTGGGCAGACTCTCTTTTTGAGAAAAACGACCAGCTTCTCAACTCCTATGCCTTGTTCCTAGCAGAACTCACTAGCCTATATGATGACCCCAATAGGCAGAGTACTGCCGATCTTCAATTAAGATCCTTGAAACAAGGAAGGAGGCCTGTAGAAGACTTTGTCGCGGAATTCAAGAGATGGACCCTTGATTCAGAATGGAATGATGCATCTCTGAAAACCCAATTTAGGCTTGGCCTATCAGAAGCTGTTAAGGACGAGCTCGCCCGAGCGGATCTACCAAAAACCCTGGATGCATTAATACAACTCAGTATTACCATAGATAGAAGACTACGAAAAAGAAAGGCTGAGAAAATGGGAATGCCATTATCCATTTCCTCTCGGATTCCGGCCGTTAACCCCGTTCCTATGGAGGTAGGAACCATACGCCCACCGCTATCAACTATGGAAAAAGCCAAAAGACGATATGAAAATCTCTGCTTGTACTGTGCATCCCCGGATCACAAGATAAATGCCTGTCCCCTAGTCAACAAAAAGAAGGGTGAGTGTTCACATGTCCTCCTAGGGGGATTGACAACTTCATTCACTAACCCTTACATTTTTGTTTGTTTGACATTACAGTGGGACCAGAACAGGATTACTACTAAGGCCATGATTGACACAGGATCTTGTGGAAATTATATTGATATATGTTTTGCTGCTTCAAATAAAATTCCTATTATTTCTAAACTTAAACCTGTCTCAGTAAGTCTTATTACCGGTGTTCCATTATCCTCTGGTCCAATCACCGATCAGGCACAAGCACTTCTAGTCACTATTAACGAGTCTCATAGGGAGACTACTACCTTCGATTTAATACCTTCACCCCACTTTCCCATTGTGTTGGGACTTCCCTGGTTACACACACACCAACCAACCATAGATTGGAAGGAACGGTCCTTGGCCTTCCTCTCTTGCTATTGCGAGGATACGTGTAACCTCCCGTCTTCCAGGAAGATTCTGTCTATGGTGACAGATGAGATTGCACCACTATGTTATCAGGATCTTTCTGAGGTTTTTCTTGAGAAAAATGCTCAAGCATTACCTCCTCATCGAGACTATGATTGTAGCATTGATCTACTCCCAAATAGCAAATTGCCGTTCGGTCATGTTTATCCTCTTTCACAGGATGAACTTTCCCATCTCAAAACCTATTTGGATGAGAATTTGGAAAAAGGTTTTATTAGACCTTCCACTTCTTCCACAGCAGCAGGACTCTTTTTTGTTCGCAATAAGGACTCAAGTCTCAGACCTATCATCGACTACAGGAAATTGAATGCTATCACAATAATAGATCGCTATCCTCTACCGCTTATCCCTGAGCTCATTGAGCAGGTGCGTGGAGCTACCTATTTTTCAAAATTGGACCTGAAGGGAGCATACAATCTCATTCGAATCCGTGATGGTGACGAGTGGAAAACTGCATTCAGAACCAGATACGGATTGTTCGAATATCTTGTGATGCCATTCGGGCTATGCAACGCCCCTGCAGTTTTCCAACGATTTATGAACGATATTTTTAAAGACTTACTAGATGTCTGTGTTGTGGTATATCTGGACGATATACTTATATATTCACGATCCCTGTCTGAACACATAAGACATGTAAGACTTGTACTATCGAGATTGCTCGCACATAACCTTTATGTGAAACTGAAGAAATGTTTGTTTCATAAAGACGAGGTACTCTTTCTAGGCTACATCATATCCAAAACAGGAATCGAGATGGACATGAGTGAAATATCCTGCATTCAGGATTGGCCTACACCAACCACACGCAAGGCGCTACAGCGATTCCTGGGATTTTCAAATTTCTACAGGAAGTTCATTAAAAACTTTTCTGCTATTGTGAGACCCCTCACACAGCTCACTAGCATAAAAAAACCATTCAAATGGTCAGAAGAAGCCAGTAAAGCTTTTCACTTGTTAAAGACAAGGTTTACTTCCGCTCCCATATTACGCCATCCAGACCCATCCCTCCAATACATTCTGGAGGTAGATGCGTCAAACATGGCAGTAGGAGCAATACTCTCCCAACGACCAACCCACACTTCACCACTTCATCCAGTCGCCTTTTTTTCTAAATCCCTAAGCAGTCCCGAGATAAATTACCCCGTGGGTGAAAAGGAACTGCTTGCTATAAAATTGGCTCTGGAGAATTGGCGACATTTACTCGAAGGCACCCAATTACCAATAATTATATACATGGACCATAAAAACCTCCAATATCTTCAGACTAGCAAAACTCTCTCGCACCGACAGGTACGATGGTCACTATTCTTTCTAAGGTTTAACTTCCTAGTGACTTACACACCTGCAGATAAAAACAAAAAGGCGGATGCACTATCACGACTAACTGAAGAAAACTACTTTGAAATCCCTTCCGTTCCTATAATACCTCACAAACGCATTATTGGAGTTGTCCGTTCCTTGAAGGAAGAGGTTTTGCATGGTATAAGTTTGGATTCACCCCCACCACAACTAAATACTGATGCAGAAGGCTTCCTCTACTACAACGACAAACTTTACATACCACCTACCCTACGTACCAAGATCTTGGAATTATCTCATGATGTGCCTATGGCAGGACATATGGGTATGACAAAGACTCTTAATTTGATTTCCCGGCAATTCTGGTGGCCTGACATGAAAACATCTATACAAAAATTTGTCTCTTCATGCAATGTCTGTGCCAGGTCCAAAATTGACACTACGAGACCATCCGGTCTACTATGCAGTCTACCAATACCCCAAACTCCATGGGAAGTTTTGTCCTTGGACTTCATCGTAGAATTGCCTCTTTCCAAAGGATTTAATACCATCTTGGTGTCAGTGGACCATCTGACAAAGATGGCACATTTCATTGCTATTTGAAGACTACCTTCGTCCAAACAAACGGCAGAACTCCTGATGAAACATGTCTTTAGATTACATGGTATCCCAAAAACTCTTCTGTCTGACCGTGGATCCCAATTTATTTCTAAGTTCTGGCAAGAACTATGTCACATACTACGGATCGAGCGGAAGCTCACTTCTCCTTACCATCCGCAGACCAACGGACAGACTGAAAGAGTCAACCAATGCATCGAGCAGTATTTACGTTGTTACACTTCTTACCAACAGGATGATTGGGTGGATCTTCTCCCTCTGGCAGAATTTGCCTACAACAACGCAACCCACAGTACGACCAAGCAGAGTCCGTTCTACTTGAACTATGGGTTTCATCCCTCTATTCTTCCACCACGCATCCTTCCTTCAAACAACCCAGTAGCCTCAGACTATCTTACCCAAATAAAGGATTCTCTGGGTTTATTAAATACTACCATTGCACACGCTCACAGTCAACAAAAGAAGTACTATGATCTTCGCAGAAGACCTTCTCCACAGTACACTATCGGGGACCTCGTTTGGCTCTCAACAAAAAATTTAAGACTGAAGATCCCTAGCAAAAAGCTTGGACCTCTGTTCTTGGGACCTTTCCCAATCAAAAAACTTATTGGAAAAGCTGCAGTACAGCTTACATTGCCAATAGACCTAAAAATGCATCCCATTTTCCATGTGTCGCTACTGAAGCCCCATGTTCCGGACCACGGAATAAGGCCTAATATTCCACCTCCGCCTCCTGTACAAGTTGAAGGTGGAGAAGAATACTAGATAAAAGAGATTCTGGATTCTCGTATCTACAGAAGAAGACTTCAGTACTTGGTTAGATGGAAGAACTATGGGCCCCAAGACGACACCTGGCTAAACACCTCTGAAATACATGCCCCTAGATTAATCCGCAATTTTCATGCGAGATACCCAGACAAACCAGCTCCAGAGGCCTTCAGGAGCCGGCCTTAAGGGGGGGGTATTGTAATGTTCCGGTACCTTTGGTACCCTAAATTACTATATAAAATTACCGTGTAATATAGGCCCTTACCCCTGTGAGGGATTTACAAAACAAAATGATAGAGAAAGATGGGGCTTTGCGGGCCAGTGGGAGTAGAAGGATCAGACAAAGAACCGTTTGTAAAACCAAAATTACATTTTATTTGTATAAAGAACAATAAAACTCAGCATGGACTACCATGCATATGTGATAACAAAGGACTGACATAACATACAATAATAAAATCAAACAATTAACGTCACTACTTATAGAGAAACATATCCCCAGAAGGGGTTGTAACCAAAATCTGTATAGGATGGAAATTGGGTCTCAAGCTGGATTCGGTCACGGTAGGTCCCCAGCAAGCCGACGCGTTTCGCTCAAGGCTTCCTCAGGGCCTGAGAGACCATAACAGACCGATGTTTTCTATGAACAACATAAAAGCATAATCAAATGAATGCCAGTCAGTCATAAATTTTATGATATATCATACATAATAACATTATATTTCAATTATTTCATAGGTATATTTGGTTTTAGTTTCTGTACTGACCCTTCTTGATAGTGACTTGCGCTAGGCGACAAAGCTGTAGCGATACTAATGCTGCTTGGAGCTATATTGCTTCCATATTTATCATAACAGACATCAAGAATGTGTTTCTTGCATAGGATCCAATGTATTACGTCCCAGATTGTGTTGCCAGGGGCAGGGCTGTAAATCAAAATGCCAATAGATATATATATGTGTCTACCGTATAATTTCGATTTTCATATGTTTATGATCTCATAACCAACCTTTTTTGGCTATCCCCCCTGTGAACTTTTTGGGGTAAGTCCCAACTCACAAGGTGAAGGTCCTCTCCTTGATATCTTCGCCCTTATATATATATTCACTCCTAGATATAATAGATCTATGAACATGAGAGCATGGGTTATTCTTTATCAGTGGAAGAGGGAAGAGGGCTAATGAGGATAGCTATTGGTTGAATGGAGACAGTTAGATGGATAGACTACTGATTTGATGGTAGTATCAAAAATATATATAATAGTAAAGCCAAAGTGTTCACACCCACCTAGTATTGTGTTACATGGCTTGAATAGGACAGGCAGCACCTTTCTTTCTGTAGTTCAAAGATATAGTGTATATTTCCCCAGTTTAAGGGTCCTTGATGGCGACACAACTGACCTAGAAAGAGGACCGGGATTGTGCATATAGAGAATTGTTAATATTTAAGGCCACAGTGCCATATAACATGATTAGTGGGGGGAGGCTTATTATGCTAGAAAGGAAGCTACATAAACGTATACATACCTTTCCTCAGTCTAAGGTAGACTCCAGGCAGGAAAGGGAGACATGCATAAATTTCAGCTATATGGACACTATGGTCCTGGGCTGTATAAGCCCTGAAAGAGATAATTATAGGAGTTAATATCAGATCTATAAGCCCTCCAGTCTATATTACAGAGAATGCAGTCCTACAAGCACCTATCCATACTTCCTTTACAGGGTTAGCATTACTTACCTCTATGTCTGGTTCACTAGCAGCCTGCCTATTTGCCTCCACGTTGTTAATCCTATATATAGGGGGGAAAACGCCCTCATTGATGCGCATTGGCGCTTAATTTGGGGCAGTTCATGTGGAACTGCTTACTCCCTAATTGCGGTCGGCAGTAACGCTGCCTGACCGCGTCACTTCCGGTCGCTCCGGAAGTGAGGACATGCTCTCCTCTGCTTAGGACTGGGTCGGCGATGGCGCCGCTTATCTACATCACTTCCGGTCGCGCCGGAGGTGAGGCCGTTATCTTACAGGAAGTGTTAACCAACTCTGGACCCGCCCGGATGCCAGAATCCAGCATCTGATTGGATGAAAGTTATATTAAGGGCTGCGTTATTTGTTGCTCAAGCTCCATCTAGTGGGATAATAGTGAAATACCTTGGCAATAATCCTACCTCCTGGAAACCTGCAGAAGACCGACCATCGGTCCAATAGTGCAAGGCCACATATATATATAATTGGCATATCGGGGTATATAATAATCCCAGGCAGTGCAATATAGGGTGGTTATTTTGATCGTTCCACAACAGCATATGCTACAGCAGTGTCGCCTCACAAGTCATCTATTATATATAGCACAAAGTACATATATGTGTTAGTCACTTTACATATACAGAATTATTACTCCATTGTGGTATCCACATAGGATCCATTTTAATTTACTATTCTATTCTATATCTACTTGACAGCACCTATTCTAATAGAAAATCTTCATCTGTCCCTCATAATGATGCAAGGAAAGGACTCCCTGGGGGAAAAAAGAGAGGAGAGGAGGGAGATGGATCTATGGACTCAAAAGGAGGATTGTTTTAATGGAGATACTATAAAAATGATTTATAGCTGATCATATCATTTAGGCCTGGATACACGGTCGCCCTTAGATCGTATATCCATCTGGCCTCTCGTGCTAACACTTTTTTATCAACATCTCCTCCTCTTATGTCCTCAGGGATGACATCTAACACAGTGAACTTGACAATGTTTCGGTCATATTTGTGTTTTAGCCCAACATGGCCACCTATCGGGGTATTGATTTGGCCGTTATTGATATACGATATATGATCTGAGATCCTTTTCCAGAGGGGTCTTATGGTTTTACCCACATAGAACGCCCCACATGGGCATAACATTATATATACTACTGCCTTTGTTTGACAGGTGATATGCTGGTTAATATATCTTCTATGACCATTGGGCATTACAAAGGACTCTCCTTCAAGGATATATGGACAAAAATCACAGCATCCGCATTTAAATAGGCCTTTTATATATGATATTTCATTAGGTCTCCGATAGTGACTCGTGACTAGACCATCTCTAATTGATTTAGCTCGTTTATATGTGATGTTAGGGTGGTCATCTAGGTATTTTTTAAGGATTGGGTCGCTTGTCAGGATCTCCCAGTTTTTTTGTAAAATGTTGCGGACCTCGTTATACTGCCTAGAGTATGTGGAAATAAATCTGACCTTATCGTCTGTTTTTTTAGTTTTTTCTTTAAAAAGCAGGTCATGCCTCGTGTTTGCTTTTGCCTTATTATATGCTTTTCTCAGCGTTGTCGCACTGTACCCTCTCTGTAGCAGACGTGCTTTCAATTTATCTGCTTCCCTTTTGTAATTTATATCTTTAGAACAATTCCGTCTCAATCTGAGGTATTGGGAGTAGGGGATGCTTCTGATTAACGCTTTGGGGTGGGAACTTTCCGAATGCAGTATTGTGTTTCCTGCTGTCGGTTTACGAAATAAGGTTGATCCGACACTACCATCATCCTCAAAATAGAGAGTGGTATCAAGGAAATCAATCTGTTCTCTGCTCCAGGACATAGTAAACTTCAAATTGAAAGTGTTGATCTGTAACTTTTGAAAAAAGGTTTCAAATAATTCAATATCCCCGTCCCATATGATGAGGACATCATCTATGTACCTGAGCCACGTGACTACGTGGCTCAGGTACATGGAGAGGTCCTCATCATTAAAAATATTTCGTTCCCATCCACCCAGGTGCAGGTTGGCGTAGGCCGGGGCACAACATGTGCCCATGGCCACGCCCTGCACCTGGATGAAATGGGAACCATCAAATGTGAACACATTATTATTCAAAATATGTGCCAGCCCATCCAAAATAAATTGGTTGTGTGGTTTTGCTTGGGGGCCTCGTTCATCCAGGAATCTTTTAATTGTCTGTAGCCCGAGTGCATGTGGGATCGAGGAATATAGTGCCTCGATGTCCAACGCAATCATGACACATCCAGGGGGCATTACTTGATCATATAACACCCTAAGTAAATCTGGTGTGTCCTGGATAAAAGACGGCAGACTGGTTACATGGGGCCTGAGATACTGGTCAATTAATTTACTTAATGGTTCTGTGTAGGACCCGATTCCTGATATGATTGGGCGTCCTGGGGGATTTTTTGGGTTTTTGTGCGTTTTTGGCAATGCATAAAATGTGGGGACGCGAGGTGAATCAATTTTTATAGCTTCATATGTGTCTTTGTTAATTATACCATTACTATATGCTTCAAAGATAAGTACTTTATATTTATTTTGAGCAGACAGAATTTTTTCTTCGTTGATGGGCTTGTACCACTCCCTATTTTTTAGGATGTCCCAACACATATTGCGATATTGTAAGTGATCCATGATTACAATATTGCCCCCCTTGTCGGAGGGCTTTATTATAATCTGGGAATTCTTTCTTAATGACTCAAGAGCTTGTTTGAGGTGATCATTTAGATTCTCTTTCATAGGGTTGCGAATTTTCAAACGGTTGATATCTGCTGTGGTCTTATTCACGAAAGCCAACACGTTCGGATTGGTTTGTAGGGGAGGAAACCTATTAGACTTTTTTTTGGCCATAGGGGCTTGTATCATGTCCATTTTTTGCTGTGCTAGTACCTGTATCCCTTCTATATCCATACACTCGTCCTCTGATTCTGTTCTTACTTCCTCTATGTCTGAAATTGTGGGGGGAGGGGGATCGTTCTCATCCAGAAGTTGGATGAGATCCTTTAACGCTCTAAAATCTTTCACTGAAAAATCTTTCCATAGTTCAGATAGTTCTTTGTCTTTTTTAATTTGTTGTCTTTCTTTATCGAAAATATAACGGTTGGTTAACTTTCTCGCAAACAACTGTACATCCTTGACGATGTCAAAGTGTGTTGTATTGCTGTCGGGGCAAAAGCTAAGGCCGCGACGCAGGACCTCTAATTCGTCCTGTGTGGGAATATATGAGGACAAGTTAATGATCGAGAAGGCCGATTCGACTGTAGGCTCCGTGTTGTGTATCTGTGTATATAGTGTTTCATCAAGTCATTGTCTTTTTACACTTTTGGGTGTGGCGCCCAAATTCGCATTTTTAATCGCTCCTGCATATGATGTAATTAGTGCTTGTTGTGTACCTATAATAGTGCTGTCATTTGCTCCTTGTATTTTAGTGCGAGTTTTCATATTACCTGCTTCCATAAGTGTCGATTGAAGAAGTGAAGGTGAAGTGATAGAAGAAGAGTGAGCAGAGCCATCACCAAGATTATTGAGTGAATAGGAGACTGTGGTATCTTCCACCAGTCTTCTCTTTTCAATACCCCCGTGCTCTTCAGGTGCCTTGGATCTTTTTCTAAAGGTGCGATTCCTTGGTCGTGCGTATTCCGATGTGCGTGAAGGGAGAGAAAATTGTGATACATTAGAGTCAGATTCACTATCGTTATAATTTCTCCTTCTATTATTATTCCTTTGTCCTCGCCAATTTTTTCCCGTAAAGTTATTCCTAGGTTGTGGCCAAGCATACGCTGAACCCGCCCCGAAGGCCAACTTATCCCTAGAATACTTCTGTTCTTTTTTTTTTTTTTTTTTTTGTACCCTAAATTACTCTTTTCACAAGTGTATGCGCCCCACCATTCTCTTTTGGAAAGGTGCGCATACACCTTTAAGACTGAAGCTGTCATCACTCAGCGCCGGACTAGATGGCTATTTAAAGCGCCGGTTCTCACTCACATGTGTTCGTTCAAACACCCTTACCTGGATGCTAACTTGGCTTGAAGCTTTCGTGCTTGCAAGCATACCTCACTGACGGAACCTCGCTGCGCTGATCCCTGCATCCCGCTTCCGGATCATCCGCTCCTCCTGAACCAACCTTCGGCTGTATTGCTATTAGTGCTAAGTACCCCGCAGGGGAACCCTCTATAAACTTATACTAAGCTTACACTATCTAGCTCTGCATAGTAAAGACTATTTATCACATCTGCATATCTAGATTGCTAGCTCTTAAGACTACTGCTACTTATTCCTGCACTGGGTTGATCACTCTTGTATGTCCACCTGCTACTCTGTCATCTGCTACCATACATGATTGCTAAACCTACCTGCATCCATCTGCTACTGTCTTACCTTCAAGTGTCTGTCACCTACCACCTCCACTCAACCTGTCTCTTAAATCTTCATCACTGTGTTACTACATACATAAAGTCACTCTAGGAACCAGCTTGTTGAGTGTGTGTATTTACTAGCTGAATTAAGACCTTCCACACATGATGAGTCATTGAGGTTGGGAATGGTATCTCAGCATCTCTCTTACATGACTACTGAAGTGGAATATTTCTGCAGCTGAAAATCCACACCATACATGAAACACAGGAGCGTTACAGTGGGGTGATTATATATAATGTCTTCTCTATGATAAGGTAAGAAATATAGGGAAGCATATGTGAGAAGAGAGGTTCACTCTTGGGAGATAAAGAAAGAGAAAATATGAAGAAAAAGGGACGTAGCAAGGAAGGGGAGTATTTGTGGTTGGTTGTATTCCAATTCTGTTAAGGGGAAGGCTAGTAGGATGAGACATATGATAGAGAAGAAAAGAGAAAACGGAGAGGAGGCTCTCTGCCTCTCATGTATGCTTGGTGGAATGGAGACTTGTCAAGTCAAGTGTAACCAGATAAGAGGTGGTCATGATTGTAAAGATTCTAAATAGTGGAACCAGCATGCCCAGGTACTGTATGGGTGAACTTGGAACAAATAACCGTGGAGGTTGGCTCATACCCCAAAACATATGCAGAAACAAAATACAGAAAAAGTAGGGTTTTTTTTAAATTAAATCAGTTTATTAGTATATATAAAAAAGTTTTGTGTATAGATGAGGGGTACACAAAAAGGAAAAATCCCTCATATATTCACCAATATATTAAAAACAACAGCACAGAAATATATCCCTAATAAGGGAATACATGCTTCAAGCTGATGTTGATGCAAGAAGTCTTTGATGATATTCGGTTTGAAGGTCCCAATGAGCCAACGCGTTTCGGGCTTCGTCAGGGCCAGAGAGACCGAGCAATACCGATATTTCTCGCTGCGTGTAGAGATATTAATGGCAAGCAGGAAAACCAAGTCCCTATGACAAAGTGTATGATTGTGGTGCCGACTGTGGATGTAGAACAGTATCCATAATATTTCCTCAGATGGATGATGTGAACCCACCGTCTTGTAATGGCAATTGTTAGAATGTATATCTCTATAGAGGTTTCTCCCCTTTTCCAAACTCAAGAAGCCAAAGGAACATGGTAATAGGGCTCATTCACATTTTAGTCCATTTTATTGCCCTAGGAAGCAATCATCCATGTATAGAGTCCACCTTATTAAGGGATGGAGGATATAGCCATACGGTGCAGGAATATACTTCCGTATAATCCAAGTAGGTGTGGATGCAGGATAGTGAATTTTTCAGGTTAAAGACCATTCCAAGCCATGATATCCATTCATGGTGCCTAGGCAGGATCTATGGAGGACCACCAGCACTAAGGCTACCCCTAGGCACCATGAATGGATATCATGGTTTGATATAGACCTATCGTCGGGTGGTCTGTGTTAAGTCTGGTTATGTGTCTGGCTGGTAACCATGCTAAATAATATTTCTAAAGGTCTGGTAGACCTATGCCTCCTTTTAGTTTTGGTAGCGTAAGAAGATCATAACTGAATCTGGGTCATTAGTTTCCCCATATAAAAAGAGTACAGGTCTTTCAATAAGCTGTGAAGAATGTTTTAGGGAGGTTGATAGGTATCGTCTGTAGGAAGTTCAGGATTCAGGGTAAGATATTCATCTTTATTATGGTGGCAAGGCCAAGCCATGAGAAAAGGCCGTTGTGCCATGTCTGCAGGTCATGTTGGAAATCTCTCAATATGGTTAGATAGTTTAGCCAAAATAAATCTGTTAGGCGACTAGGAAGCTGAATGCCAAGATAGATAATGGATTATGCTTTCCAGAAGAAGGGAAATTTAGCCTTACATTCATTCATTTCAGAAGAAAATTCAGCAAAAGGGTGTGTACTAAAGAATAACATCTAGGTATCTCAAAAGGCTATCTGCTGTGGGGTGGTGTAACCTGGATGTAATGTAAAATGAAGGCTAAGGCCTTGTAGAGGTTGTATGTGATAGAACAGGTATATAGATACCTTGAATAGGAGTCATGGTTTGTATTTTAACTGAGGTGGAGAAAAAAAATAATTATATACTTACAGTCATCATCAACGATCTATAGTGTGCCACAAGTGGTACAAATATGTTGGGTTATGG